>NW_006239579.1:119913-174611 GCF_000226075.1 Solanum tuberosum | reverse complement strand
AAATCTCAAAAAATAATATTATTGTTTGAAATTTTTTATGTTCGTTCGCAAATGTTTAATTTTTTTACGAAAATTAACAGGCACATGTCTATTTTTTTAAAATAAGAAATTGCAATTAAATAACATAAATAAAAACAAATCATAAAAATTAGCATAAGTGTTTAAATGGTACAGAAAAAATGGAGTTTTAAGGGTTAAAGTGGAACAAGGCTAAGTTGGAGTGCCAAATGAAAAATGAGGACAAGTTTGAGGGGTTGTGTATGTGTTTGGCCAAAAAATAAAGAGAGAATGAGAATGGAAAACATACATAGCATAGAATAAGAGATACCTAGTGGCAGAAAGTAACAAAACTCTGCTATTGTTAGAAAAGCAAAAGCATAAATCAATGTAAAATCCCACAAAAATGTTTTCTGAATTAAATTTCTTTTTCTTAGAAACAGGAGGAAATAGGCACCAATTTCTAAAATCCCACAAAAATGTTACATAAAAACTGTAACAGATTTTTCTTTATCATATACAATATCACCCAGCAAAGTACAATCTACTTTTCAACCATAATGCTACTTAAATAACGGGATATTATTCCGGCCAAGGATCTGAAGCTCATCCCCTCCCCTCATATCTTCAGCATATTCCTTAATCTTCATAGCGGAATCTTCAAGTTTAGGGCTGTCTACAAGTGTGATAATTTTCAATGAATAAATATCCCCAAAACTAGGCGGAATCTTTTCAAGATCACAACATCCCTCCAGTTTCAATTTCTCAAGTGTAGGAAAGGATTCCTCTCCAACCTCCCACCTAGCAAGAGTCACTTGATGCAACTCCAAATATTTGAGATTCTCAAAGGTGTCTTCCTCCCCCATGTTCCATTCTTCCCCCCATATGATTGTAAAATAAAGGAACAACTCTTCAAGGTTGGGCAGTCTCGCTATTGTTGATAGTGAATTGAATGTCAGAGGAAACTCATCCAACAACAATATTTTCAAATTCGAAGGGAAGTGAAAATCCCATTGCCGATTTATGGCTGCAGGGGACCCACTGTCATTTATGTTTGACCTTGCAAAATACCAGTGAGTTCTTCTAGTTCAGTTAGGAAATCCAATTTCGGGAACCAATGTTGCTCTGCTGAATAATCCCATGATTCCTTGAGATCAAACTTAAGCACTTGAAGATTGGGAAGCCTTTTGAAAATATCCTCTGTATCTTTTGAATAGGAAAGCATGGGTTTCCCTAATATTCTCAAGTTCTCTAACTTTGTGTCCTCTACTATCAGTATTGATTCATCTGCATCCAAATCAAAGAAAGAACAAGCACTCACGGACAGACCTTGCAACTTTACAAGATCACCAATTCTTGGTAATAGTACCAAGGTTGATCCTTCGTTAAACACCAACAAGATTTCTAGATTCCAGAGGTTTGAGAAAGACAAAGGCAGATATTTAACTTGTGTCCCAATGCTTAAGTACCTCAAATGATTCAACATGCATATTTCATTCAGCAAAGAATCTTCCACCGTGATAAAAGAGGTATGCAGTTCCAAGGCTCTAAGAAGCCTCAAGTGTCTTAGATGAAATGTATCAGAAACACTATCGGCCAGCTTGTCTCCATCTATGGTCAAAGAATAGAGGTGTTTACGAGAATGCCTTTTCTTATTTGAATCAAACAGGACAAAATTGTTAATCCCCAATAACTCGCTGTTATAATGAATGGCCATTATACGTGGCATCAAATCTGAAGAAGAAGATGGTGTACTTGAACTTATATGGTCAAACAACTTTTCCTCTCTTGCTTTTATCAAACAAAATTCATGCACAAGATCATGAAGTTGGTAAGTCGGGTCATCACCTATCTCATTGAAAGCAATTACCAAGCTACTGGAAATTAAGTTATCCAAATAAACCTTCATCACTTCTTTCACACTCTTCATCTCTGTCTGTTCCACAAGTCCTTCAGCATGCCATAAACCATTCAACACAAAGATTAAGATTGCAGTGTCCTTCGGAAAGCTTGCAAGGTAAAGAAAGCATGGCTTGATGTGATGTGGCAAATGGTCATAGCTTAATTCTATAAGCTTCATCACTTTCACTTCACCGTTCGTAAAAAAGGAACTCAAATTATTTCGAACTTCAAGCCACACTGTCTTTTTCTTTTCCAAACCTGCAATGACTCCAGCAATCAGATCAGCCACCAAAGGAAGCCCTTTACAATTTTCGGCTATTTCTTTACCAACATCCAATAGTTCATCAGGGCAACTCTCGTTTCCATATGCCCTTTTCTCTAATAACTCCCAACTTTCTTCTGATCTTAGCAATCGAAGGTTAAGAGGAGCAGTGTAGAGCTTTTCCATGCAAAGCCACTTTCCTTTTGTCGAGTTGTCAAAATAATTCTACTTCCTTTCTTAGCTTCAGGAAAAGGTCTTGTCAACTCATCCCATGTAGTAGTATCCCACACGTCATCTAAGACAATAAGATACCTCTTTCCATATAGTTGTTTTCGTAGCTTATCAGCAACATCAATATTCTCACTCAATTTTGAATATGAGTCACTTACTTGATTGAAAATTTTATCCAACAACTTCTTCTCCTCATATCCTTGGTCGACCGTGCACCATGCACAAAGGTCGAAATGGCTAGAAACGGATTTATCATTGTATACTTTGTATGCTAAAGTAGTTTTACCTGAACCCGGCATACCAGTGATCGAAATGACATCTAGATCTGCCGGTCCACTGGTGAGCTTTCTAAGTATCAAGTTTGTCTCCTCCTCAAAACCTACAATTATTTTATCAGTTGTCAATGACTTTCTCTCAACTGGTTTCTTGGGAGAGTTCACAACGATGAGACCTCTGTTCTTGGAAATGTTCTCATGTAAATCAGAGACCTCTTCTTTGATAAGCTTCATCTTCTTTATGGTAATGGGAAGTGAGAAAATAAGATGTAAGAGACCATTATCTCTAACAATAATTGAATCAATGACATCTTTTACCTCATATGCCACATCTAAACCACGTGCCCAAAGATCTTTATACATTTCTTGTTCAACATTCACCAAGAACGATCTTATGAATTCTAGGTCTTGTTTCACCAGCTCAATTTCTTTCCTTATCCAAGCAATTGAATAAGCATTGGAATCCAGTAAATCATTCAAATGTATGTGTAGTAGATGCATGAAGAGCGGTCCATCACTCATGGGGAAGCAACATTGAGATGAATCCGGGACTTTCAGATAAACATGTTTGAGATCTTCCTTGAGGAGATCAATATTTTCCAGCAACTTTAGGGTTGCACGATTTGTCTCATCGGTACTCTCTTTATTCCTTAATTTCTCTTCTAAGTCGCGAACAAGAGTTGATACCTCCTTGATAAGTGCTCCAACAAGTGCCAATAGATCAAATAATTTGTCATGATGAATAAAGTCCTTGGGCATATCAGAAAGAATAATTAATAGGAACTCAATCATGACATGAATGTTTCGAGCCCCTAAAGTGCTAGGGGTAATAACAGTTACCATGTGCTCCTGTAGATGAATAAGATATTCCCGAAGAATATCCGGAGAGGTTTCCAGGAGCTGCTTAATGAAGAGTCCAATTTCTACTGAAGTTGAAGCTTTCAAATTTGTATAACACCCGATTTCTTTGCCATCATCATCCAAAATTGGTTGAAGCAGATTCTCAACCTCTTGTCTTTTTCTAGTCATTATATCTTCAAACTGCTCCAAATCGGAATAAGAAAGCTGGACATATGTACAAATAAATGTCAGCTTCAATTTCAGGCTTTCAATTAGATCCACATCAACAGCCTTTTGATCTTCTTCATCCTTTAATCTCTCCATGAAATCCAGAACATTGGCAACGTCCTTGCGAAGAGCAGAAAATGACACCTGCCAAAATAATACATATCAAAATTTTAAAGCCATATAGCTACAATTCAACACTTTACAGTTCACTCTATCAAATAACATACCAATGAGTTATTTGCTTCTTCATTATCTTTTCGTTTTTCCATGATTCTACTTTTCCTTTCCAAGTTCTCAAGACCTGATGCGTAAAAGTACATAAAACTTTATCAGGAGAAAGAAGATGAAATGACAAGAATAATCAATAATTTCACTATTTTCACACGAACTTAAGAGGAAGACTTAATTAGTGGAAGATGATAAAGGTACACTTGCGATTTGAATTGAAGAAAATGACTTGTAAAAATGGAGTTCATCCAGAAACGAGACCAACTGGTACCGAACCTTTCTATCTCTAATAGCGTATAGTAATATATTTTCATTAGTGAGGGGAATCTTTTGTCATCTTAGAAAAAATCTAAAAGATCTGCTTCTATTCACTCCGCACTCTCCAACCCCCTCCCTCTCACCCGGTAAGAATTCACCCGCACTGGATATTAATACCAAACTAATACAACTTATCATGGGTAAGTAATAATTTAATGAGGTGAAAGTATACATTAACTAACCACAATTAAGTGATAATGTTGTGCATCTATTGATTTGTTGTAAATCGGTGGTGTGAGTAAGTATTTAGCCCTCTCTCTTTCTCCTGCATTTTGTTTACCTCTCTCTTTGTGCGATCCAACTAACCTACCAAAGTTCTTTCATTTTTCTTACATCACTTTTACTTTTCCAGAATTTTACTTCAATAGAGATAAGAGTAGCAAATACTAGATGAGTTGACTAACCTTTTTAGTTGATGAAACTATATATCCTCTGCTTGCTTTGTTATTAGATCTGTAGAGCTCAAAATTCAGGAAATAAACAGAGGAATAATTAAGACCAATTATGATGCATAGTATTATTCCAAAAAAGTAAGAAAGCAAAAGCATGATTGAATTACAATGGGGACTCACTTGTCTGCCACAAAGGAAAAAGATAAGAAAATTAATCAAACTTTCAATATTCTGCTCACTTTATATCACTTCCTCTGTTTTATTTTATTTGACACTATTTTGTTTGTTGGACATTCTAATAATTTCTTAGGTAAAGGTTCTTATATTGCATGTTTCAAAAAACATAAAGAAGCAACCATGCTAGAAGCAAAATCCAATATGCTATAATTAATGGTCATTTGGTAGTTGTATAAAACAAGTTTTATCCATGTATTAGAGTCCGTATGACTTATACGACGTTTGGTAGGTGGAAAAGAAAAAAGTTATTCATGTATATAATTAATACAACGTGTGGTAGGTGGATAAGAAAAAAGTTATTCATGTATAAAATTAATATGTCGGTTGGTTAGAATAACATACCTAATATTCATATTACAAGTTCATTTAGAATTGTGGAGATGAATGTTAGCTTGTGAATCTAGATGATGTTGTCCTACGATTTAATTGACAGGGTGGAGTAACATTGCATATCTTTTTTGGTATTACGTGAATTCAACAGTGGCAAATGCACCTCTGATTAAGAATGAAGGATTCTAAACACTCCAAATCTTTTGTGTCTACCGCGGTTGCATATTATTGACCTAACGACTATGGTGGGGATCATGTCACTACCCAAATTCCAAAGCTAGGACTAACACCTAGCAAGCCACAACCCGCTAGGAGAACCATTGCATTCAATCACCAAACTCAAATTAAAGTCTGAATTCTCATTCATCCCACCACAGCCCGAGACCTCCTAAGAGACTTTAAGCATAATCATACTTTTTGACATATTTTTGTTGGACAGGTTGAAGTAATAGGTTGAAAGACGAATCAAATAGCTAGATCTAGATTTAGAAATTCCAAGATTATTAAAATATAATTCATCGACTTCTCAGGTCTTTTAAATACCTAAAGTGCTCAGTGTTGGATGGAATTCATCGACATCACCAAACGTACAAAAATTGAGAGCTGGATGGAATCTGTTGAAAAAAAAAAAAACAAGTGGTTGCCATTTTATATAACATTGAGTGTAGATCCATTTCCACTACAAGAATCAGAATATTGAACAGTCAGTATATTTGGTTTCTCTGCAGCAAAATTGTATAAGAACATGATCAAAAGAAGAGAAAAATCCTTCTGTTATATCTTTAGAGTCATAATGAAAAATGAAATCCCTAAGAGACTTTGAAGATAGATCTTACCTTATCACAGTCTGAAGTTTAGCAATATTAGAATCCGTACGTTGTTTGAGTTGAAGAGTGACAAAGTGAGCAAAATGATTTTGCTAAGTGTAAAGGTCAACAATAGAAAGAAGCTGGATCTACATCTTCGGAAGTTATACATATTCGTTAATCAATTGTTAATTCTGCTCCTTTGTCTGAATGCTTGCTTTTAGATGCAGAATGAATTATTAAAATACAATTCATAGTCTTTTTTAATCAGTTATTTGCAGTCTCTTGTCTTGACCTGTAAATTGTAATCTAATACAACCAGAGCCAATTGTTGAAAATGAAACAAGAAAAAAAAAAGTGGTTGCTATTTTATAGAAGTTCATTCATCAAACACATTATAGACATTGACAATTTTCACTAGAAAACACAACAACAACAACAAAGGTGAGAGTTCATCTACTAAATTTAGCGTGCTGGTTGTATGACACGTAGGATGCGGATTGACATGTATGTGTCTACTTGTGCACATCACTAAATTAATATGGAATAAACATTTTCATTTTGTCCCTACACTAAATTAAAATCTAATAACTATAAAAAAAATTAGTATAATTAATTAAAAGTCCTATTTATTTATGTAAAGTATAAAATTTATTAGAAATTCATCTATTGCACATTAATTCTATAGTGATAACATTATAAATTATCTTAGTTATTACTAATTTTTGCAAATGTTATTCACACTCTTTTACATTCTTTAGTTATAATACTATACATTAATTATTTCTATCTTTCATTTTTCCTTATATTAACTTTTGACCAATAATATTTCATATTATTATACCGTCCCTATATATGTGATAACACGGTGTTGTTATTTTTCCTTTGATGAATCATGCTTGCTTGAATAAATTGAAAATCATTTACAAGTATATGAACTATATTTTTTTGGGTGTAAGATGAACAAGTGATTATATATATGATTTCTTAAATAAAATATATTCTTTAATTTTAATTTTTAGTTTTTCCTGTAAAAAAAATGGAAACCTTTCTCATTTAACTATGGACAATCAAATAACTATCTTTGATTTATGTACACAGTCAATCGAGAAGTCAAATATGAGAGTCAACAACAAGAACGTCATCTATTATGTTATAACTTATAAAAATAAAAATCAATATGACAAAAAATAGTTCTAAAAGCTAAATTTATCCCTAGACTAAATTAAGTATCTAATTAATTGAATAATATTATTTTAATTATTTTTAAATTGTAAGTTATTTATTAGAAAGGGAATGTGGAAGAACAAGATCTAATTAAGATTTCTAGAATTTTAAATAAGTACATGAATCAAGGTTTTCCCCCTTTTAATCTTAATTTAAAGAATATGAAGAGTTGTAGCCAAATCAATATATACCACTACCAAAATACAAATTTGTTATCTTGAATTCTTCCACTAGCATTTCTACGTAGGAACAAGTTTCAGCTCACTGTGATGTTGATTGGGCAGCATATATATCGAATTTCACAAGGTCAGATTATTTATTCAACTCCTAAAAGCTCTTCATTTCTCTACTTTCTGATAAACAAAATCCAACTTAAGATCTAGATTGAACTTAATTACTACCAAAGATGAGAAAATATTTTCTTCATTGTTTTCAATAGAGATCGATGAGTTAACTAACCTTTTTACTTGATGAAACAAAATATCCTCTCCTTGCTTTGTTATATCATCAATTATGGAACCAACTAAACACAAAGTATGTATGGAAGAATATATAACTAATGATACAAATTGGGTTTAATGCTTATAAAAAGACCACAATGCCTTTTTTTAATTTGTGGGAGATGTTTGGTTGGGTGTTGGAGTAACAAATGGGCGGGTAGAATTGGATATGGGCAAGTCAAAATGGGTAAATAAAAACAGATAAATATCCGATCAGTCCATATTTAACGCGGATAAAAAAAAAGGGTTAACAGACGGATACGATGGATATTTATATTATCCATGATCCGGTAAAAACACAAGCTAAAAGTAAAAATAAATTTTTATACTTTGAAAAAACAATAACTCATGAAAAATATAATAATAATCAGATTTGAAAAATAAGTGTTGATAATATGGATATCCATACCAAACAAAGAGTAATGCTTAAAAAAAAAGACTCTTTTGGGTGATTGGGGTTAGTGGAGAAAAGAATCTTAGTATTAAAAATTTATAGAGAAAATCATGCATAGTATTCCCTCATAATTGTATTGTATTAAAAAAATTATAAAGATAAGTTAGTGCTACTAAAAAGCAAAAGCATGAATCACTTTTCTACTACAAAGTCCAAATTCATAATTAAGGTATAGATTAATTTAATTAGAAAGCTAATCAAAATTTCTCATAAGAATAATACTCTGCTCACTTTATATTACTTTTTCCTTTTCATTTTTATTTGACACTATTTCCTTATTATTCCGTCCAGATATAATATTAACATTTTTTAAAATATAATTTCTTAATTAAAAGCTTTTATTTCTACACAAATACTATGATATGATATGTTTACCATGTCAAATTTCAAAAGTCTTTTTTTGCTTCTTCTGTTAAGCTTTGTAAAAATTCAAACTAAATGATGAAACAAGTGTTTTGATTCTAATTTCTAAGAAAACTCGAACACAATGATGTGTTTAGTATGAAGGAAAATAAGTAATCGGAAAGAGAAGAAGAAACAATACAACAAATGGTTGCCATTTTTAATGTGATCATATCTATCTATCTATCATCTTCTCAATTTCTACTTAATAATATTCACAAACAAACAGTTCAGTTGAGACTTTTATCAAACACATTGTAGGCATTCTTTCTAACATTTGATCAACCACATTGTAGGCATAATTTGGTTTCTAAGAAGCAGAAACAAATGAAAAAAAACCTGTTTTGGTGATTCATTCCACTTTTGCTCATCAGTAAGAAATGCTTTTTCCAACCACAAGGGAATTCCCAGCAATATTTTCTCTTGCCAATTTGGTACTCCATCCGTTTCAATTAGATTGTTTGGTTTTGACTTGACACACGGTTTGAGAAAAAAAAGAATACAAAAAACATTTTATAAATTTTGTGCTCTTAAACTAAAGATATATGGAGAGTTTTTTAAAAAGGAAAGAGATTGATGGTGTATGATCTTCTCCAATAACCTTTAACTCCCATGTTCCATCGACTACAACCAGCACACTAAAACTACACAAGGGGCTCGAGCAAAAATCAACGTAGTACTGATAAATACCTGCAGTTTTTCCTATGCAGAAGCCATGAAGCAATTTCTGGTTCTATAGGATGTCGATGCTGCTGCATCTCTATCAACAGTCCAAACAGAATCAGGCATGACAACCTCTGTCCTGCCACTGTCCTGTATGTGTAGAGTTTCTCGATGGGGCAACTTTCTGGATCAAGTTAGGAGACAGTTCCTTGAAATAGTAACCAAGGTGCCATTTTCATCCAGCTGAGACTGCTACAAGGTCTCTCTCAGTCAAGGATACATTCAGTTCTTGCGCATATGGATCGGAAGAAAATACCTTAAGTTCTTCAAGGTCCTTGCAATAGTCGGCAATCTCCTCAAGACCGGTATCTTCAATATAATCTACCACCTACAGTCAGTCACATTCAGATGCAAATATTTCAACTTTTTTCACCTCTAAGGACAGATGTACTCAGGAAAGGGTAATCTACGTTAAAATTCTATGAAAACATGTGTGGTTTGAACTTTGGTTAATAGTTAACAACTTCCAATGAAGTCACAAATGGTCAATTTGAGCCCAAATAAAAAACATACAACAATCTGAAATTTATGGAAAATTTAATTAAATAAATCTAATAGAGAACACAAAAAATAAATAGGGTAGAAAAAATACAACATACAAATAAAAAAGAATGCATCCTTTAAATTTCAACATTCCCATTTTTGACACTCCTTTGTAAGAATGCCAAAACAAGTTTAAAACCAAAAGATTCAAGAAAATTTCTTCTCTAAAATTCAAACATGTACCGTATCGAGTCTCCAAACTATCGAGAGTATGCAAATCTATACAAAAGTGACACTCAAGCTAGAACTTACCCACAGCCACTGCAATTTGTAAGAGTGCCTGCTCATCTTGCCAAGATTAGGAATTCGAGTGGTAGAATGGCTTAAATTCAAAGACATGAGTCTATGGTGGACATAAATAAGAGAAAAATAGGCTGACAAAGCAAAGAGAATTGTAACCATCTTCTTACATGCACTCTGCAAAGAAAGTTACACTAGTCAAAATAATTGGAACAAAGAGAAGTTATTCCATTTTATGTGGCACTCTTTTTCTTTTTAGTATGTTTAAAAAAGAACGACGCCTTTCCATATTTTCAAATAACTTAATTTTGAACTTCTCATTGTACTCTTAATGATATGCTTTTAAAGCCACAAAAATGTCATGGCATGTTCAAGAAAAGAGGTTCCAAAAGTATTCATTTCTTTCTCAAACTTGGTGCCCAGCCAAATTCTGCCACATAAAATGAAGTAGAGTAGGCAATAAATTCATCTGTACTCACAGGGTAAGAGAGCTCAATACTTTTCACACATAGTGCTTAAGAGCTACTTAAGTAACGGGATATTATTCCGGCCAACGACCAGAAGTTCGTCCCCTCCCATCATATCTTCAACACATTCCTTAATCTTCATAGCAGAATCATTAAGTTGAGGGCTCTCTACAATTTTGATAACTTTTAACGAACAAATATACCCGAATCTAGGTGGAATCTCCTCAAGCTTGTCACATTCCAACAGATATTATTTCTCAAGAACGGGAAAAGATTCGTCTTCAACTTTCCACTTAGTAAGAGTCACTTCATCCAACCTCAAAATTTTGAGATTCTCAAAGGTGTCTTCCTCCCCATGCTCCATTCTCCCCCCTGGATGATTGAGTGAACAAGAGTCAGCTCTTTAAGGTTGGGAAGTCTCGCTATTGTTGATAGTGCATCGGATGTCAGAGGAAAGTCATACAGTCGCAATTGTTTCAAATTCAAAGGGAAGTGAAAATCCCACGACCATTTTGTCGCTACAGAGGTGTTTGAACTTTCAAAACCTACTCCTACTCTGAGGGATTCTAGTTCATTTAGGAAGTCCAATTTTGGGAACCAAAATTGCTCTGTTGAGTAATCATATGATCCCTTGATACGTAATTCAAGAACTTGAAGATTGGGAAACCTTTTGAAAATATCCTCTGTGTATTTCGAATAGGAAAGCATGAGTTTCCCTAAATATCTCAAGTTCTCTAACTTTGTGTCCTCTGCTATAAGTACTGGTTCATCTGTATCTAAATCAAAGAAAGAACAACTCATGACCAACACTCGCAATTTACAAGATTCCAAATTCCCGGTAGTAGTGCCAGGGGTGGTTTGTCATTTTCCACAAGCAGAGTTTCTAGATTCCAGAGGTTGGAGAAAGATGAAGGCAGAGATTTAACTTCTGTCCCAATGTGTAAGAACCTCAAATGATTCAACATGCATATTTCATTCAGCAAAGACTTCCTCCTTGAGAAAACAGCTATACATGCTCAACACTCTAAGTAGCCTCAAGTGTCTTAGGTGACATGTGTCAAGAAGACGGTCGCGCTGCCTGTATCCAGTTATCATCACAGAATAGTCATTTGACATGGCAACAAATCTGAAGAAGATGATGGAGAACTTGAACTTATCCATTCAAACAACTATTCCTCTCTGAAGTTGGAAATTCAGGCTTTCACCTATCTCATTGAAACAAATTATCCAAATAAATCTCCATCACTTCTTCCACACTCTTCATCTCAGTCTGTCCCACAAGTCCTTCGGCACACCATACATCTTTCAAATAATTGACTAAAATCTTTCTGTCCTTCTGGAAACTTGCAAAGTAAAGAAAGCATGGCTTGAGGTGATCTGGTAAATGGTCATAACTTAATTTTATAACCTTCATCACTTCCACTTTACTGTTCAAAATAAAGGAATTCAAATTATTTTGAACTTCAAGCCACACCGTGTTTTTCTTTTCCAAACCCGCAATGACTCCAGCAATCAGATCAGCCACCAAAGGAAACCCTCTACATTTTCGAGCTATTTCTTTTCCAACATCCAACAGTCCATCAGGGCAACTCTCTTTCCCAAATGCCCTTTTCTCCCGGTCAAGAAGATCAGTGTGAAACTTTCTATGCAAAGCCACTTTCTTTTCTCGAGTCGTCAATATAATTCTACTTCCTTTCTCAACTTCGGGAAAAATTCTTGTTAACTACTCCCATGTTACGGCATCCCACAAGTCATTTAAGACAATAAGATACCTCTTTCCATTCCGTAGCTTATCAGCAACATCAATATTCTCACTCAATTTTGAATCTGAGTTACTAACTTGATTAAAAAATTTATCCAACAACTTCTTCTCGTCATATTCTTGGCCAACTGCATGAAGGTCAAAATGACTAGATATTGATTTATCATTGTAGACTTTGTACGCCAAAGTAGTTTTACCTGAACTAGTCAAGTTTGGAATCTACTCAATTTCTAGTTGATATTCAGAAATATTACATTTAAGACTTTCATCAAACACATTGTAGACACTTTTCAACCAAGTAAACTCTTCTGTGGGATCGTGCACAATTTATACTCTTGCTAATCCGGACTAACATGTAACTTATGCTCAATTTATGTGGCAATTGTTTTTAATCTATCCCAAAAAGAATGAGACACCTATTTTGTTGGTTTTCAAGGAGCAAAATGGTGTCCATCACAACTATACGTTTGCTTAATTGCATTCATTTGTTTTATTAGACCTAAGTTGACTGAGCATACATCAAACAATCATTTTTTTAAGAAAAAATGTTCAATGACTAATGAATTAACATAACAAGAACAAAGTTGAAGTGATACTCAAAAAGGCATAATACATAAATGACATAGTAATACAAAAAGCATGATATATAAATGTGTCATTTAACTTGATCTCATATGACATTTACGCCCTCTAACTTTAGGTGTGTATAAATAGACACTTAAACTTGTATAAAATTAAGCAAATAGATACATTCGTCTAATGTGGCATTCTACATGACAATTTTGTGTCCTATGTGGCGTTCTATGTGTATTATGTCAGGTAGGACGCGTGTGTTTACTTGTTCACTTGCGTGCACATCCAAAGTTGGAGGACATAGATGTCCGTTGAAACCAAGTTAAAGGGCATATTTATGTATTATATCATACAAAAAAATGTATTTTAACTTAGCCTCATTTTATATTGGCATAATACATAAATATGACCTTTAACGTGGCATCATTTCACATTTATGTCCTCAAACTTTGAGTGTGCATATGTAGACTCTTAAACTTGTATATAATCGAACAAATAGACACACACATCCTATGTGGCATCCTACGTGGCAATTTACATCATTTGTGGTGTCCTACGTGTATTATGCCGCATAGGACTCATGCGTCTACTTGTTCAACTTCATACAAGTTTAAGTGTCTACTTGTGCACACCCAAAGTTGGAGAGCGCAAATGTGAAATAAGGCCCAGCTAAAAAGCATATTTATGTATTATGTTATTTATATTTATGCCCTTTAATTTTGGATATACACATAGACAAATTATGTTAGCTTCCTGGATGCTTATGAATTTTGATCAATAGCAATAAATCGCTCAAGAAATATGGAAAGTTGATAAGATCCCCTGAAATAAGATCAATATCTCTCAAGATTAGATTAAAGAAGAAGAATCAAATTGACGCAATCAAAGACACGTTTAACGGACACATCAAGAAAGGGAAAACAGATCTCATCAAATCATTCCAAAATCGAACTGAAACCGATAATCCGAATCGAAAAAAATTTATTGATTTATTGATAATGGTTTAGTCGTTTAACGGTTTTGATAATGGTTTTGATTTTTTTATTATCGAGTTATTAATTTTTAATGGTTTGAGATTTTTTCTTTACGGGTTAACTGATAAATCGATAGTAATTAATAAATTATATTTATACCATTATGTAAATAAAGTCCTTGACTTAGGATTTAATTTCATATTGTTTTGTTATTCTACAATGTGTTAGTGTTGCTTTTGAACAAGACACAATCTATCAATTCATGTGCATGGTTTATTTGGTCTGTCACCATGTTTCTAAGTAATTTTCAATCATTTATTTTTTGTGTCAAATCTTAATGGTTAAACCGATAATGATCAATAACAGATAAATTGATAATCGATAAGTCAATATCTAATGGTTCTTAACGGTTTAGCATGTCTACAAACCGATAACCAATAGGTCAAACAAATAAACTTCAAAACCAAATCGAAACGACCGATACACAATCCTACACATGAGTCATACATGGCATAATACACATAGGACACCATGTAAGACACAAATTGTCATGTAGGATGCCACATCAGATGCATATATGTCTATTTGTACAACTTTATATATATATAATTCATGATAGCTAATATTATCAAATGACTAATAATTATAGGATCAATTAATATCTCGCAAAATACATATAATCACAAACTATTACAACATTGATCATATACTACCATGACCTTGATCTACATGACTAGTGTCATTAGTCGATCGAGCCACTAACTTTTATTCGTTTGTTATTTTAACCTTTAAATTTCTTTTTAATATTATATATCCTCCTAATTCATAAAGTACTTCCTTTTTCTTATTTCCCTTTAAAGGCGAATAATTTCACTCTCCAATTCTCAATTTATTTTATTTTAATCAGGTAGATATGGCTTGAGGAGTTGAATTAGGGATCCTTTGAGATGAAGTGACATAACTTCATTTGTTGATCCAACTAATTTCCCCCCTATAAAAACTGCTGGAACTGAGGCATTACAACCCATCCTCATAAGAGCTTTTTCCATATCTTTTCCATCAGAATCATGATCAAGTTCATGCACATATGGATCAACACCAAGATCTCGAAATAGTATAGTGACCGCGTAGCATAAACAACACGTACTCTTGCTGAAAATCATCACCCCGTGCTCCGATGACATTCGTTGTACCTTGTCAGCCATTTACAACGACTAGCAGTATGATGAAATATGAGTAAAAAAGGTGGTAGGGTTAGGTTTTCAAAAATTAGGGTTTCTTTCCTAATTTGATTTGGTTGGTTTAAAAGTTCAACGGCTAGATTGTTACGAGCTATACTTGATATTCTGGTATGTATGTAAAGTTGTTGAAATATAGGGGTAAATGGAGGTACTCTTTAGTATACCATCGGATCTTAAGTTCAACAGAATTTGAACAACGATCCGATGGTTACAAAATTTGATGCTAGAAGAGATGAAGGAAGAAACAAAATAGCAAGAAAAAACTTGTTAATTTTTATTTTTTTAAGAGATTGCTTGGAAATATAGTGTTTTCATGGCTACACTATTTATAAAAGAAAAAAAATGGAACATTTAAAAATGAAAGTGGAGTTCTCTGTCTAAATTGTAAAGATTCAAAAGATGGTGTGCTTTATTTAGATGCTCCACGAACTGGACTACAGCTCTACTAAAGAGAATTTTAATAAATAAAATAAATAAATAAATAAATAAATAAAAGAAGAGAATTTTAATTAATATATAATAAAGAAGAGAATATTAATATATAACTAAAAAAGAAGAGAATTTTAATCATAAAAAATAAAAATAAAAAGATACTGTTTCATTCTACAAATCAACTTTGAGCAAGTTGGGAGATATAGTACATATATTCTATATGGTCTTGCACTTTTTGAATAGAATCTTTTTGGTGGAAAAAGCTTATTTGAAACACCTAAAAATATATACCTACATGCACTTTCTATATAACTAATTAGGATTTTTTAATTTTTTTAGTACTTATATAATTAGATATCTTTAGAAGTTCAGGGCCGAAGCTAAGTGGTTGTTAGGGTGTCCAATTATTAAAAAAAATATCATATATATAAGTAAAATAATACACGAAGTAATTGAATAATATATTTTGGACACTCTTAATGCAATATGGATTTTACAGCATAGTGGTTCAGACACCTCAAATAAGATAGCGTTCGTGTGTTTGAATTTGACTAGCATCAATTTTTTTATCACTTTTTAAAAAGAGTTATATTATACTCCCCATGTTCATCTTTATTTATTTATTATATTAAAAATACATTTTCACTTTTACTTGTCAATTTTTGCATATCAAGAAAAAAAATATTTTTTTTTCATTTTAACATTAATATATCTAAGACTGAAAATGAATTAATATGGTATTATGGTAAAATACTTAATTATGTTAATTATTATTTCTAATGAGGCGTGTAAAATTTAAACTAGATAAATAAAAGTAATATTATATAAAATAATAATAATAATAGTAAATAATAATAATATACTCAATGTAGTTTCATAAATGGAATCGGAGGAAGTTTATATGTTCTTTATCACATATCAAATATTGCGTGCGCATGTTAAAATAATTAATAAGAGTAATGATTATCCATAATTAATGACTATCCTTAATTAGTCATTAATTCATACTATAAGAAGTTCTCTAGACACGTGGACACAAAACTAGCCGTCCAAGATTAAACTATATTATATAAAAGTTTTATTCTTGAACATGCATATTACTATAATATATAATAATTATTTACTATAATATAATGTGTTGTCAATTTTTTGAGATTCTTTTCCCAATATTCTTGGATTATATTCTTTGCTCGAATATATAGCAAAAAATTTAAAAGTTTTTTGGTGGCTTCGATTCTCTCTTCATGTGTCCACTTCCAACTTGAGTTATTCTTCACACACACAAAATTTGATCAATGGCCGTACACTTGTACATACCATAGTAGTGTATGTGTAAGGCACAATGACGAATTTAAAATTTTCACCAAGAGTTTCAAAAAATAATCTTTAATATATAGGATTTGAACATTAAAGTGAATTTTGAACCTCCTAAATCACTATATCAATCTCTAGTCTGGATTATAGGGGATTCAATATATATATATATATATATATATATATGCTAAAAACAAAAAAACAAAAAAAACTTTATATAATAATGTAATATTTTGTTGAGGGATTCGGGATAACACCCTCGCCCCCTCCTAGATCCAGCCGTGATCGCCCCCTCCAATTTCTAGTTTAAACATTCCCTCTAATTAATTAATAATTATATTATAGTTTCTTTCATTGTAGTACAAATTCAAACAACTACCAATGAACCAAATTAAAGAAGATCACCCCAAAAAAGATAGAATCTCTCCTAATTGAAAAATAGAAAAATCTCGACTAGCGACGAAAATAAAAAACTTTCTTAAAGGTGTTCAAGAGTATTTAAATATTAAAGTCAATATATACATATAAAAAATAACATTTAAAATATTTGACCTGTATATAAGAGTGTTCAACTGATTACCTCCAACATACGTAGCTACGCCCCATCTCCCCATCTTAGTGTGTGCTGCATAAATATTTTTATGGTCACTTTACTAAAGTGATCGTTGAGGGATCGAATATATAAATGTATACGTCAAGTTCTTGTCCATCTTTAGCTTTGATTCCAAACAAGGTGATAACTAAGTTTTTCTCATGGCTATTTCTTTATATTCTTTTCCTCACTACCCGGAGGAAAAGATAAGATATTATATTCCTTCGAGTAGTAACGAACTCAGAATTTAGTATTTATAAATTTTGTTTTTTATATAGTATGTGTCAATTCTTTTCACACATGATATTCATTCACGTTTATTGTCTTGTAAGCGATTTTGGATGCTCTTTGTCCTAAGCCTCATGAATGTGGTCACCTTTGTGAATGTATGTCGCTTATTTTTGTGCTATTGTTACTTAATTACGTTGTGACTCGTGTCTTCTCTTACATAGATTATAAGTTAATACGCTTAATTAATATAGTTAACTGTCTTAGGCCTCAATTAGCAGTCATAAGGTCAATATGTACTCTTCAATCCGAAATAATTGATTTGAAGGAGAGTGATCAGAGTCACTTGACTATAAGGAGAGGAGCAATCATACGATTATTGACTAATTAGTCATAGTTTTTCTAAGGCTCGAAATAAGAGGTTTTGTCTTTTCAAAATATTTAACATAACTAATAAAAGAAATGTGTCCTTTTAAAATCATATAATAACCTGCAAGATTTTGAAAATAAAATTTTATTGTAATTCATGTTGGAACTTCAATACGTACTAAAGTTGTGGATGAGTAACTTATGCATATATAATAAGAAAGATGGCCAGTCTAAGTTCGAATGATTCTTTGCAACTCAAAAATATGAAGTTGGAATCGCCGGTAATCATATATCAAACATGTTGTAGTAAATGTCTTGGGTCCTATATGCACAGCCCATCACACTTCGAAAATTGATTTTCCTTGTATCGAACCAATGATTATTCATGACTCTTTTGGCACTCTTCCATGCAAATTGATTAAAAGTTATGGTATAGGAGGCTTTGTGACAAGTGATTTAATAGGTAAAATTTAATTGAATATCCTTATAGTATATGAATCGCATCTCAAATCATAGTAACTGATAAAGAAGATAATTCAAACAAGTCGAAATTGGCTAAATATAAAATTTTATAAGCTATATGTATAATATGTTTCTTTTGAATAGATACAGTTAAGTATGTGATATTTAAATTCAAAAGTGAATTTAGAATTTTGAGTTTATGAATTCTCACAATTTCTTGTTTGTCACTGAACCCACAATCCATAGGGTTTGATCGCAATTTATTATACATGTACGTTTGGTGAATTCTTTGACATATACTAAGTTCTTCCAAATCTATATCATAATACATTGTACATCCGCCTCTATTCGAATTCAAATTGTCACATCAAAAAGGAAAATAATAGCTTGAGAACATATACAACAACAACAATTATTACTATGTTTCAGTCTCAAACAAATTTTTACAAGTCGGAGAAAAGTTTTCCATTATCGGCCATTTTGACAAAGTATGGCTTCCTTTTCTCCCTCAACCTCCATTCCTTTTAAAGGAAAAAGAGGATTAATTAGAAAGGAAAATAAAAACATTGGGTTAAAATTGAAACACAAAAAAAATTGTGTACAAGCTAAGAACCTAGATGTTGTTTTAGTACAAAAACTTGCAATAAACCTAATTTGGTCCGGCCCTTTTTCGAACCTACCCACCGTGAAAACTTAGTGCACTGGATTATTCTTTTTCTTCTTTCTTTTTTTCACTACTAGAAATCAATCAATTTCCGACTTACAACCCGTCAAACTCTAACCGAATTTTCGATGAAACGTCTGTCGGAAACACCTCATGCGAGTGCTTTTTCGACGATTTTCTGATAGAATTCTCGATTAAAAGTCCATCGGAAATAGCTCAATCGAGTGTGCTTTTCAATCGGAACGCCGTCGGAAACATCTCATGAATCGAGTGTGTTTTTCTATCGAAACACCATCGGAAAGTGCTTTTCCGGAGGTTTTTCCGACCAAATTCCTGACGAAAAATTCGTCGGAATATAATTAATACAAAAAAAGGTTGAATTACATGAGAATTTTTCTGGGGATTAGTATGAAAATTTGCAGGAAAATAAGTTTCTTGCTGATTTTCATACTAATCCCTAAGAAAATCCCCATGTAATTCACATTTTTCCTGTAGTAAACATCTCACTCTAGTGCTTTTCCGATCGAAACACCGTCAGAAACATCTCGAGTGCTTTTCCGACGATTTTCGACCGAATTCCCATCGATAAAAACATCTCAGACGGGTGCTTTTTTGATAGTTTTCGATCGGAACGCGATCAAAAATAATTGATTGATTTCTAGTAGTGTATTTTTTTTTTAGTTATAACCAAATAGCTTTGGCATCAATGAGCATTTGTTTGAGTGAACCATCAACTTGTAAGGATATAATATCCTTAGATGATCCAACATATTTTCCACCAATAAAAACAGCAGGAACACATGGATTACAACCTAAACTTCTCAATGCCCACTCCATTTCTTTCCCTTTTGGATCTTCATCAAGTTCATGAATTGCTGGACTTGCTCCAATATCATAAAATAGTGCTTTAATACTATGACACATAAAACATGAACTCTTTGTGAATATTACTGCTGCCTTCTTTGATGCCAAGTCACCTATTCTATCCATAGCTAGCTCTATATCGATCGATACAAATAATTAATGGATACGTATGACCAAAATTATATAGATATATACGAACGAAAAATCGGAGAAAATTATGAAGAATATTGATTGATGATCACTAGTGTTATAAGCTTTGTGTGGTAGATTGTGATGATATTTGAGGTTTCATATATTGGTTATTTATAGAGATTTTAGATATAGTAGATATGGATTACATTTGTTTATCCAGAAAAGGCAAAAAAATAAAAAATGATACACAAATGAAAAGGCAATGTTCCTTAAAGATATTTTTCCTTTGGATAAAGGAAAGAAAAAGTTAGAAAGAAAAAAAATGTCTATATGAAATTCGTCGCTAATTTGTAGCTAAATATTTCGTATATAACCTGAATTTTTTCATAATTTGTTGCCAAAAGCAACAAATTTTGTTGTTTAGCTATAGAACTTGTATGTCTTTATTTGAATTTTCTTAAGTAGGGTTTGTCGAAGGGGAGTCAATTGATATCTCTTCATCTAAAAGTTACACCATGCGGAAACGTCAATTTCTTTTTTATGTATATATATACACTATATGTTGAATCCCCTTAGCATATTTATGTGTATATTTTTTATATATTTTTTAAATTTCTTTAGTGAAAATACCTAGCTGAGACCGTGTGTTTGAATTCAAATCATGTAAAAGACAATTACAATGTATGTACTTCCATTTATATGTTACCAATTACAACAAATTAAAATGCACTCATATAGAGTAAAATATTTTTCTATTTTGAGTGTAAATTAAACTAAATTCTTCTAGATTTTGACCATTTAATGCTATGAAAAGTTAATATTAGACCATAACGATAATAGCAGACTCCTGTAGAATTCCTACAACTTATTAATTACTAATATATTATAGGCAAAGATATTATTCCTTGATCTTTTTTCATGAAAAATTCTTTGTTTAGTGGGAAAATTAAAGTACTTTTAATTTTGGAAATCTAGAAACTAATACAGTACGTAATATATAGATTTTTTTTCAAACTTTAATGATGTGTAAAGACGACGCTACTGGTACAAGAGATGTATAGGAATATCGAATAAAGAAAAAAAATATAATGTTCTATATATATATATATATATATATATATATATATATATATATATATATATATATATATATATATATATATATATATATATATATATATATATATATATATATATATATATATATATATATATATATATATATATATATATATATTAAAACTTAATGGTGGAAAATATTTCTAAGGACCAATGCTAGAAATTAGTCAGTTGGACTTCTATTAACTTTGTTCACTAGGGATGTGTCTCAATTTTAACCAAGTTGAGTAATTCTTCTACTCTATTATATTTCTTTTTATTATTCCTATCGAATATCAAAACAAACCATAAGAATTATGAGAACCGTATGGGACACAAAAACAAAGAATATCGTTATGCATGCAATTGAACAAGGGGAGGCAACGTATTATAGATATTCATATATCATGTAGTTGAATCGATATACTTATTATTACATTAGTAATGATTATAATAGTTAAACATAGATTATTTCTTATGCTTTGTTTGATTTGGTGTATTAAAAATAGTATGCATTGCATAAAAATATTTATTTACAAAGATGCCTTTCCCAATTATGATGGAAAAAATATTTTTAAAAAATTGAGGGGTAATAAAGTGTTAAACCATGCTAATGCATGCATTAAAATCTTTTGTATTAGTAATACCAAGAAATCAATTGTATTAGTAAAACACACCTTAATACACAATAGAGTGTATAACTAATTTAGTTATACATAGCATGAAAAAGTGTACCAAACAAGGTATTACTAATACACATGCATTATTTTTACTAATACACTATACCAAACGACCCCTTAGTTCTAAAGAAAATAAGAGAGATTTATATAGATCAGAAACAAGGGAATGACCGAATGATTGGAAAAACTAAGAGTATTTTGTGGTGATAGAGATGCATCTTAATTTGTTTCATCTCTTTCTCTACAAAGAAAGGTGCAAAAAGCATCCCGCGTTTACACAGGGCCGCAACCCAATTGGTCCAAATATTGACACATTCCTATTTTTGGATAAGTTGCAACTTCATACCATTGATAAAATGAGACAATGAAGAGATACTTCAATTTAAAGAAGATAACATTAAGCTATTTATTGATGATAAATATACAGAAATTACCAGGAAAGCATTAAATAAGGCTTGATGTTTACATTAACTTCACTGGCCAACTTCCCCGACTCGACAGTTGCATATTCGGGATTGAAGAAGTACCAGATGCTGCACTATGAGAAGGGATCCTGTAACAAAATCCGGGTTGTTACTCTGGCGATGAAATAGGAGCCAAAGTAAGGGAAGATCCCGACATGTAAGGAGCATTCGGTATATCAGGAAGAGAAGAAGCTGATGGACTATATCGTACTGTTCCCATAGGATGATCGAATTTACATGTGCCACCGAATTTGCAGAATCCTCTTTGCATGTAAAAGGAACAAGGCTGCACCCCCTGCTTTCAGAATGAAATTTAGTCGAGTATCCAAACAGATAACGAGTTACACACACAGCAATACTATCAGACTCAAGAAAGATCATATAACAAGATGCTCTGTCCTAGCTCAAATAAGTTATGTAAAAGTGTCCAAAAAGGTTCAGATATGTTGAAGCTCAGCTAGACAAAGGAGGAAATAAGAAATGCATAAAATGTACACCTATATGAAACCTTTGAAGCCTGCGTTCATAATCCAAAGAAAAACAACACAGTAATCCTTTTAATAGTTATACAGGCAGGCGAGTGTACTAGAAACTACACAGATAATAAAAAAGAAAATGAAAGGAAGGAGAGAAATTTACACTTCTTCCAAGAAAGAAAGAGAAAGAAGTATTCTTGTATCAGATTTAAGATGATAACAAGCATGCTTGTTTATACTGGAACAAGCAAAGGAGACTGACATCTCTAGTGTAGAAGATATGCTGCCATCATTTTGGCATTTGAAAAATTAGACAATTGCGAAATTTCAACTGTTTGTAATCTGTGGGGACAGGCATTAGCGCTAGATATCGTGACATTTTCAAATTGTAACATTTTATGTTTTCATTTCTTGGGACTGATAATAGCAGCAGCCTAATAAGTCATAGGGACCAGCTATAATTTCAAATGCAAGAGCGACTGGTGCAGAACAGATAAGAGAAGTCAGACTGCCCATTTGCAGTTTCTCTACATGGCACAGAGCATGCAGTAGGCAAGTATCTCCATAGCTCCAAATAAGAACCGTGAATATAGATTCAATAAAATAATACTTCTTGAATTCGGTTACAACCAAGCAGAAGGCAGGCAGAGAACGGCACGCATACAAAATCTTCCAAATCACAATGCATCCAGCAGCATAAGAAGGCTTGACGTGATCTCAGTTTTAGGCAGGACCAGATAAACAACGATACCCATCACAGATTATCCAGATTGGATTATAAATTAGTGATGCGAAGTCAAACAAAAGGGAGAAAGAAGGATATTAGTCATACCGGACGCAAAGGAAGGCCTAAGGGACTGAAAGCACAATCTGTCTTTGATGCAATCCAGTCAGCAGGATGATGAAACTTACAGGACGATCCAAATTTACAGTCCCCAGTTTTTATGTAATATTGACATACTGGTTGGCCTGGTCTTTCTGGAAAACGATTTTCTTTCAGTGCACTGCTTGAAGGGCCAGCAGCAGAGTGTAATGGAGAGTAAGGTGCTGCAAAGGCAGCCGTAGAAGATGCTAGTTGCGGCATCCCATAAATAGATGCCATCCCAGCAGAGGGTTGAGCACCAGGAGAGAGAGCAGGACTCACTGGTCCCTGCAAAAAGCAAATTAATCACCCCATAAGATTATTATTTAAGTCATATCAGATTATTGATTGAGAGAATATCTCTATCATTACCGAGTAAGTGCTCCAGTTCTGAATGGTCACCACTCCCGGGTGAAGCAAAACTGGACCATAAGTACCAGGTACATAAGGACCAGATAAGAGTTGAGGCCTTGCTACTCTAGAGCTAGTTGATGCACTGTTATATTCTTCAGGGGGAGTAGGAAGAGAAGATGCTGTCGGATAAAATGGACGTGCAGTTGCTGGCGCTGATACCTCAGTATGGTCAGGGTGATGGAATTTACATGTTATACCAAATTTGCATTGCCCCGTTTTCAAATAATAGGAGCATTCTCTTTCCTCCTGTTGCAATTGATGAAGTTCAAGAGATCTTAGATAAACTTATCGATAGAGAACACAAATGCATACATATATGATACAAGGCAACAGATCAATTACCGGATGTAATGGGTATCCATAAACATTTAATGATATATTGCTCAACGATCCACCTAAGTTTCTTGGATGGTGGAACTTGCATGATGCACCAAATTTACAGGTCGCTGTTCTTAGATAGTACTGCAAATAGAAATTATACATTCATCACACACTAAATCAATCTGTTATCCACAGAATGAAAAGAAAAAACAGAAATGAAGGACTCACATACTTGATCAAACACAAACAATCTCAGGATGAGAAATAGAGTTACCTGGCATGTAGGCTCTCCTATTCGTTCTGGATATTCACTTCTTTCCAACAGCACCGCACCAACCTGAAATCCGAGCGACTCCCAAGTAAGGGTTAAAGGAACTCATGCTTGCAGCTTGCTATTCCAAGAAACTAATAGAATATCCACAAGATGAAAAAATCTAATAAAAAAAGCCCATTTATTATCTTTATAGTCTTTCTTCACGTGCTCAAGTTTTAATTAGATGCCTTAGCTTTTCTCAGGAACTCACTCTTACTAGGTGTCAATCCAGTGTCTACTCACTCTAAACTAGGCCTAGTTAATATGTAAAGTTAACTTCGAGTTACTAACCGTGTATAATTTTCTTTGACATCACCAATGTGACATTAACTTGACCGTGTATACAAGTTAAATCCAATTGAATAAGCTTGTGCGTTCACGATTCTCTATGAAACTATAGGCATTAAACAAGTAATGACAATAGTAAGCAGGGGCGGATCTAGCCTCTTAACCACAACCTCAAACTCTATATATGACTGTGCATTCAGTTGGTGAAGTATATTAACTCGAGCACACGCTGTACAAATCCATAAACTTGAAATCTTGAATTCGTCTATTGATAGTAAGCTTAATTAACACAAACATACAACTATTACACGAGATCAACAACTTACAGAGCTACGATCAGGAGGATGATTATACCGGCATTTAGCACCATATCCACAAGACCCTGTACGCATATAGAAAGAGCAATTCGATGTCCCGGACCTTTCCGGGTATGCTTCTCTGCTCCACAACCCCAACCTCCTCATTGATTCTACATTGTCAAAAACACACAACAACAAAAAACCATTTGAGTCATCAAAAACCCTAAAAAAAAAAAAAAAAAACCCAAAATTCAAATTCATCAAAGCACAAATACAAATGGCAAAAGTTGTTTCTTTCAATGAATGAACAAAAAAAGGAAGAAAAAAACTGTACACTATAAACCCTGTATTTTTTTAATTTCTCTGTCATTCTGGTGCAATGACCATGCCGGTAGCTCAATCCATTAACTACTGTTGGTGAAAAAATTCTCATTATATTAAAAAATTTATCAAAAAAAAACTGTTAAATTTTGTTTATATGAAAACCTACCTTCAAGACCGGTTTCTGGTCCAACAGGAACCCATTCCGACTGTTGATCGGAGTGTGACCGACCGTACAAATCCATTTTTTTACCTGAATCTGCTTATTTTCAGATAACAAAGCTGGAAGAATCAACAAAAAAAAAAAAGTACACTGATCAAAAGAAGTAGATCGTGTATATATATGTACAGAAAAAAAAATCAATTTCTGTGTAGATTGTGAGTTGTGAGTAGGAAAAAAACACAGAGTGAGAGTGTGTTTTTGGTGTTTTCTCTCTCTAGAACTAGAAAGAAATAGAGACTGTTTGTACAGTGAGTTCAGCTCTGTGAAGTGAAGCTATTTTGTTTCTTTGACAGCATTTTGCCTTTATATTTATTTTTTTTCTTCCTCCGTACCCGCCAAAGTATGGAAAATGGGGTTATGCATTAAATTATGCTCCTGAATTTGGCTTAAATTATTAATTTCGTTTTTGAATTATTGATATTTTAAAATGTATCATTATATTTAATTAATGAAATTTAGATACATTCTGATTTGTCACGTAATACATGATAATCAAATTTTTGTAAGAGCATAGAATGATAAAACGTCAAAGAAGAGTTGAAAACATTCCTATTTCATAAATGTGTTTCACTCATGTTGCATGATCGGAGATATATTTAAGTTTACTTAGTCAAGAGGTGTTTTTAAGGTTATCAATAGTTTGGGCGTAATACATGAATGTGTTATTTAACTTGACCTCATTTCATATTTATACCCTTCAACTTTGAGAGTACACAAGTAGGCACTTAAACTTGTATAAAGTTGAACAAGTAGATACATGAGTCATATGTAGCATAATACACTTGGGACACCACGTAGGATGTAAATTGTCATGTAGGATGTTACATAGGACACGTTTCATTTTTTCTTGTGTTAATGGATATATAGACCTATGTGACATCATCTCTTGATTGTTTAAATTGACAATTATTACGAAATAAATATTTTTAATATACATGACAAAAAAATTTTAAAATCCAATATAAATATAAAATTTAAGTTAAAGTTACTAAATTTTAATCAATCCGCATATAATATATGCATTTGTTCTTTCATGTGAGATGTATGACTCAACATGAATGTTATTGTTCAGAATAGTTAACAAAAATTGTTGTGTTTAAAATAATCTTTAATGTCTCGTAATTTTTTTTTTGGATACTCTCTTTAATGTGTACCAACTATTCACAAAATGCGAAAAGCACCTAAATAATTACTTGTTTTCAAAATAAATCAATTTTTTTGGTGGGGAGGGAAATTCTACATGTTTTATTTGGATTTTTTATTTGAGAAAGTGTTAAATTTATCTTTGTGCTTTAAAAATTTTATTTGTCATTTGATTTTTTGTTTTTATTTTTTATATTATTCAATTTTGAGCATATATTTAATTCTTACAGCCTCAAAATGCATACTAACCTGTATTTTTTACTAGCCAATAATCTAAAAAAAAATGCACAAAATTTGCACTTTCACTTAACAAAAAAGTTGCACAAAAATCCCTACTTAGAGGAATCTATGACTTGTGTTGTCTGATTTCTGTTTCTAAAAAATATAGAAAATTTTATGTGTTGAGTTTATTTTAATTCTAGAGTTGAATTTATAAATGTGTGAGTAAGATTTAAGGGGTATTAGTTTTAAATTTGGAGAAATAAAAATTTACATGGATGCCATGTAGAAAAAAAAGGTGTGGTGGACAAAGGAAATTAACAATTCAAAGACAATATGTGTTCAAAGTTGAATGGTAAAGAAATATAGATTTTTCAAAATAAAGTACAAGGAAAACTCTGACCTTTTTTTGTTCTTTTTTACATTTGATAAATAGTCAAAAAAACTTTAGTTGAATTCGTAATATACACAGAGCTCCACCAAAAATTGAAAATGGTTGAAAAACAACAAGAACTTCCTTTTATTAACATATTCAAGATAATTTTACGATAGCGTATTTAATTTATTAACTTTTACATCAATTATTTAGTAATATTTCGAATATGTATTGGATTCGATTTAAAGCTACTAAATTTAAATGGATTGTCTCTATATCTTCCCTTGCACTTTCATGTGAGGTATATTACTCACATTATGAATATTATTGTTTGAATTTTTTTTTAAAAAAAACAATTGTGTCTATTAAACGTGTTAGGGATGCAATGAAATACATTTTCTTTAATTATATACATTCGGCTCGATAAGTTATAAGTACTCATATATTTCTACACGAGGTTAATGTGTATAACTAAAAGAGATAAAGTGTTGAATTAAAACATTTTATTTAAATTTGAGGTTTACAATTAAAACGTGAATAAAATATCGTGACAACTAATATATCGAACTTAAAATACATATGATGCATATTTTTAATTAATTAAATAAAATAAATATTTTTGTTTTAGCAAGGAAATGCATCAAAATTACAGCAACCGACACTCGTTTTCATTGAAAATTTGAAATTACTATTATGACCTTCACCGTAGTTGTTACGATTGTGTTTCGTCATAGAGCATCCGTGATACAAAGTACATTGGAATTATGTCTAAAGGCCCCACTATAATTGTCTTTTTGCAAGTAATTGAATAAATATGACATTTCCTATTTGAGTTTTTACTTCATTAGTAGTAGTTAGTTAACATTTACTACTAATTGTTACTACATATATACTTTAGTAATTAGAAGAGTTTAAAGATTTTAAGCACCTTTTAAGTTAAGGGGCGTAGCTATGGTGGTTCCAGGGTAGTCATGAATATGTCATTTAATTTGACGTCGTTTCACATTTAAACCTTCTAACTTTGAGTGTGCACAAGTAGACATTTAAACTTGTATAAAGTTAATTATCTTCTCTTCCTGTCGTTAGTTCTCCTTCTTTTTGGTCTTTTTTTTTGTTTTCCACCTGGTGTTCGGAGTCTACATTGGAACTCCGACTAAATCTGGATCGCGCTATGCAGGGTCCATTCGGGGGTGGCGCTCCCAACATGATTTTCTCCATACCCAAGGCTCGAACCCGAGACCTCTGGTTAAGAGTGAAACACTCTCACTAGTGCACCACAATCCATGTTGAACTTCTTTTTGGTCTTAGTGCAATAAGTAGGCTTGTAGGTATTACTGAGCTGGGTGAACTGGAAGTGCATAAATAGTTGCTAGAGCTGTTGAGTTTGACTTCTATTACAGGAAGAAATCATCTTTAAGAGAGGAAATCTTTCTTTCTAGGAATTTTGTGCTTACTAAGTCTGTGTTTGAGCTCTATGCCTTTGCCTTAGCATGTCTTTAGTTATTAGGAATATGACGGAACGAAAGACCAAGGAAAGAAAGAAGAATACACCAAAATGCAAGTGCTGCACCAAACACTGGTGGTTGTTTCTTGTTGTAAGTGAATGCTTCGAAAACCTTCTCTCATAGATTCCCTTCACCAAGTCATCGCCAGCAATCAGCTCTTATCCCTTGCCGGCTACTGGATCACTCCAGTGCTTCGGGTACTACGGACCCTCTGCCATCCATTGCAGCAGAGCCGTTTCATGGGCGGGGGGCTAAGCGCAGTTCTTGAACCCAAACGTTAAAAGCCATGCAAAAAATTCCTTCTACGTCCATTGCTACTGTAAGACCACCAACAGGGGGGAGATGAGCAACATGTGGGGCCTACGCCCTTCAACGGGTTAAACGTGCCATAAATGGGCTTTTAGTGGACTCAAAAAAGGGAGCCATTCCTAATAGGAAGTTTCCCTGGCTTGAAATTCACTCGCGTTTAAAAACGTTTTAAAGAAGAGAAAAAGTTCTGAATTTCCTAATTCTTGATAGCAAGAGAAATAGAGGGTGGAGAGAATTGCTTCGACTCATCGAGAAACTTTGTTAGAGTGGAAAAACATAGAAAGATTGTTGCAGACAC
This sequence comes from Solanum tuberosum, assembly GCF_000226075.1. Taxonomy (NCBI): domain Eukaryota; kingdom Viridiplantae; phylum Streptophyta; class Magnoliopsida; order Solanales; family Solanaceae; genus Solanum; species Solanum tuberosum. The sequence goes on along the minus strand of NW_006239579.1, from coordinate 144,793 downwards.
ACACGTTATACATAACAATCTACATGGCAATTTGCGTCTTACGTGTATTATGTCATATAAAACTCATGTGTCTACTTGTTTAATTTTATACAAGTTTAAATGTCTACTTGTGAACACCAAAAATTAAAAGACATAAATGTAAGATAAAGTCAAATTAAATGACACATTTATATATTACGCCTATTTTGGATTTTGTTTACTTGTTCAATTTAACGAGAAAATGAAAGTGGTATAATTGTTATTATGTTGTACTTAATGGGTGAAATAGTAATTAGACATGAAGTGAAAAAAGGCAATGATATCCTGAGGAGACAGACATGATACAGTGGACAGTTTGGTAGGCTTCTGAAGGGACCAATTGTAGATGTACACGTGTAATTGTACCAAAATACAATTTTGTGGGGCCTATAAATTAAATCTCCTCTGCAACAAGCCACCTCATGTAGGAAGAAATTATTGGTTAGAGTCCACTTGACATAATAGGTAACTCGTGCATATACAAGTTTTTTTTTTTTTTTCTGGTTTCCCAATCGGTGTTCGGAGTCCACATTGAAACTCCGATTAAATTTAGATCGCGCTTTGCAGGGCCCATTTGGGGGTAACGCTCCCAACAAGATTTTCTCCATACCCAGGGCTCGAACCCGAGACCTCTGACAAAGGGTGAAACACTCCCACTAGTGCACCACAACCATGTTGGTGTGCATATACAAGTTAATCCTAAATAAAATTGTGAGGATATAATATTGACTTTTAAGTTATCCGCTATCCTTTAAAATTGTTTATATAAGTCATTTAGACACTTTGATTAGGATTTGTATTTATTAAATATTTTTATCCTTATGAATTTGAATTATTTAAACATTTTTTGCCTATGTAGCATATAGTTTATGATTCACGTCGTATAAACGCGTGAAAGATATCTAATTAGGCAGTTTTTGTGGAAAAATAATATCATTTCTTCTTCATCCTCTTTGTCATCACTATTCCTCCACCACACCACCAATTTGTCGATGTCATACATCCTTCTTCTTTCTGTTTTTTTTTTTTTGCTCTGGACACTTCAGTTCTTCTACCTTTATTGTTATTGTTTTTGACTCAGTTGTCATTTATATTAGGGTTGGCAATATCATCATTGCTATCATTATTATCGTTATTTTCATCATGTTAATTTGTAATGGGCTTTTAGTTTGGAATTTGTCTCTCTATGTTGTTTATGTAGTGATTTGGTGTTAAATATAATTGATGTTTAGTTGTATGAATTTTATTGGAGGAAACACCATCGTTGGTTGAGGTTTCCTGACCTGTCAATCAAATAATTTTATGATCGCAAAATTTTTGTTCCTATTTTTACTTCTCAAACAAAGAAAAAGAGAATCAAAATTTGTACAAATAAATACCCAAGAAAGATTGTATTGCTTAACAATCAGATTGTATTGCTCCATTTTCAATTCAATTTTTGATGGTTTGGTGAAGAAGATCTACGAGAGAGAAGGAAGAAAGAAAAGGAATGACGAGATGAACTTGAGATATGAGATTGAGGATGAAGGAAGAGAATATGATAGAAGTGATGGAGAATGTGGGGTGGGAGGGGGAGATAATATACGGTTGGCATGAATAACTGGTGTGATGTGAGAGAAAATAAATTTGAATTGTTAATATTCCATTAATTAAGGAGATTAGATTTTAAGATAATTATTCAATACAAATTTTTAAGGGATTTGTATATCTGATTTAATTTATTAAAATATATGGTATAATTATTAAAAGATTGTATTATGTGTAATTTTTTTAAACTAAAGATAAAACATGTATATATTGTAGCAAAATATATCTAGTTTTTCCTATATAAATCCCTTAAATTGTAGTATTGTATTATGTGGCTCCACCGTAAAGAAATATCAGATCTAATTAGTTGATTGTAGCACCTCTATTTAAGTGAATGATATTTCAAGATTGTAGTTTTAAGTTGATTGTGGCTTCACGCTTATGAACTCTATTGTATTTTTAAGGGATCGTTTGGTTTGACTACAAGTTATGATGAGATAAGTTTAGTTGGAATTAGTTATGATGTGATAAATTATGATGAAAATATTTTTTATTGAGTGTTTGATTTGTTGTATTCAAAATAATATGCATTGCATAAATTTTAAGAACAAGATATTTATTTATAAAAATACCCTTTATAAATGTGAAAAGTATTGTGTAAATTGAATTTAAGAGATACATTTGTCATTTACCTATTTTATTCCAGATTTACTATACCACCCAAGGAAAGAGATAACTTATCCTGAGCTTACCAACCAAACAATAATTTAAGTGATACTATAATTTAATTTAAAAACTATTTGACGTTATCTTTCACACCAAACGTCCCTCGGTCCCTAAATAATAGTATTCATGATTTATATAAAAAAGTTTGTAAATAACCACTTTTAACTCAAAATCTTTTTTCCTACTCTTTTAACTCATGTGACTAAAAAAATATTATTATCATAAAAAAATAAATTCATAAGTAAAGTTTCTAAGTTAATAATTTTATTTTTAAAGTCGTGCCAAAAAGTGACCGATGACCATTGTTTTTTTCTTCCAAAGTTGAGAAATTATATTCGATAACATTAAAAATAAGTGATCATCAACTTTTGATCCTTTTTTTTTATCCCATAGACAATTCTTCAAAATAAAAAATCAACAATATTGCTCTTGAGTCAAAACTTACTAAACATAAAATCTTATCAATAGAGCAAATTTATTACTACTATTTTGGCTATTTTTTTGTATTGTTTCTTGTTTTGATTTCTCTTCATTGTCTTCTTCTTTATATTGAGATTTATTACATTTGAGCCGATGATCTTTCGATAACAACTTCTCTACCTCCATAAAATTGTGATGAAGTCTACACATATTTTATCTTGTTTATATCTCACTTGTGAAATTTCAACGAATATATTTCTATTATTGTTATAGAGCAAACGAAGCCAAAATTTCAAAACTACTCATTTTCAAGAGAATTCCGATAATCACCCCCACAAAGTGGCTATTTTTGTAAGAGATCCGACCCAAATATAAAGCCCGACCCGAATATTATGCTGACAACAAAATTACAGAAGTTTGAAACAGTGATGAACTCTCCTTTCTTGATTTGCTCAATTTGCTTGCAGGATCAAAATTCAATCACCAAAAAACCCATCTTTTCTACTCAATTTCCCCATTTAACAGAAAATTGGAACTAGGGATTTAGCAGAATTTCAATTATGGTGGAAAAAAGGAAGCCTTTAATTCTTTCTTCCACCAAAAATCTGCTAAATTCACTCCTGAATTCAGAAACCCAAACCCAGATTTCATTATTGTCAACAGTACAATTGAGAGCTGGAATTCTTCAAGTATCAAAAGATGCAAGCAAGATTTCAAACCCCAAATTTGTTAATTTTGATGATTCTGCTTTGGTGGGGTTAACTACTTCTCAGCTTAGAAGACTTTGTATAACTTCTGGTTCACTGGTATGATATGCTTATACCCATTTTTTTTTTCATTTTACGTGCCAGTATGATTCCTTTTTAAAGAATGGATATATTTTTGTTGACAAGTGAGGGTTGCTTAAGTGATTGAGCAGCTCCGTCATCTACCGGTATGTTGAGGGTAAGTGTGAACACTATTGATAGTGAATTTATAGAAAAAAATAGATATTTTCGTTGATGGAACAAGAAGATGATGATACTAGAGTTAGAGCCAGAATTTGAAGCTTATGGGGTCGGGATTCTAATCATTTTAAGTTATTGAGTTTAAATTAATAATTTTGTACATTTTTTACCAAATCCGTATTCCAACTGCGTATTGGGAGGAGGATCGAATAATATGTTGGAATTGATATTGACTCGTCAAAAGACTTAAACTTGGCAAAAAATTATTGGTGTTAGATGGATGACGATGAGACTCGCGTCAGAGCCAGAATTTGAAACTTATGGGGTCGGGACTCTAGTAATTTTGAGTTACTAGGTTCTAAATTAATAATTTGTACATTTTTTGACCAAATCCGTAGTCTAGCTGCTTCTCGGGAGGAGGCTTGAAAAATATGTTAGAATTGATATTGCCTCTCTAAAGACTTGAACTTGGTAAAAAAATTATTGGTGTTGATGGATGATAATGAGAGCTGAGTGAGAGCCAGAATTAGAAGCTTATGGGGTTGGGATTCTACTCTTTTTAAGTTACGGGGTTCTAAATTAATAAATTCTGCATTTTCGATGTATTTCGTAAGAAAAACACAGGTTCGAACCTATACCCAATTTGGTTCAGACGAATCCATAACTCGTATTCTGGCCGTGTCCGTGGAGGAGACTCAAAGAATATGTTGAATTGGTTGAAAAACTTAAAATTAGTAAAAAAGTTATTGTTGTTGACGGATGAGGATGAGACTTGAGCTTTTACTCTAACACCATATGTCGAATTGAGTATAAAACCTGAAATTTGGAGAATGATGTTTTTATTTAAGCATTAAGTTTTTGTCCTTACTCTTCATTGTATTATGCTAAAGATGGAAACTTTAAACTAGGATTCTGAGGATCATCTCTGTGAAGTGTTGACATAAGTGTTCTTGGTTTCTTCTTGTTTGTTTTCTTTTTTTGATTCTTGGCTGCAATGCTGGCTTCCAGAAGTGCTGTAGTTTTGTCCCCAAATGACAAGTATTAAGATGGAGACTGCGTAGAGAGTGATTTATTGTTCATTATACATTCATTTATTTAAATTGGAATGTTACTTGGCATTAGGGCTGCGTATCGGTCGGTTTGGTTCGGTTTTGAAGTTTATCGGTTTGGCTTATTGGTTATCGGTTTGTAGAGATGCTAAACCGTTAAAGAACCATTAAGATATTAGTTTATCGGTTTTGATCGTTATCGGTTCGGTTATCGGTTTAACTGTTAAGATTTGACACAAAAAAATCATTGAAAATCACTTGTTTCTTACAAACCAAATAAACCATGCACATGAGTTCACAAGTTATATCTTGCTCAAAAGCAAACACTTTTACATTGTAGAATAACTAAGTGTTTGAGACAACCAAAAATAAAAGTAGGAAACCAAACTCTAAGTAAGGACTTTATATACAAAATGGTATAAATATAACTATTTAATTTACTATCGGGTTATCGGTTAACCCGTTGAGAAAAAACCTCAAACCGTTAAGAACCGATAACCCGATAACAAAAAAATCAAAACCGTTATCAAAACCGCTAAACCAATAACCCAATACTGATAAACCAACAACTTTTTTCGGTTCGGGTTATCGGTTTCGGTTCGGTTTTGAACAGCCCTACTTGGCATGCTGATTGCTATTGTTGATTTAGCTTCTTCCTTTCATACTTCATCACATAATTGATCTTCTGAGCATTAATTTTTAGCTAACTAACAAATTTCATTAAGGCTACTTGTGAAAAAATAAGCAGTAAAGATATAGCAGTATTTGCATTTGCAAATACCATAGTCTAGCTGATAAAATTACCATCAACAGCTTACTCCTTTTATTGATCTTGTTTTAACTTGTTACTGCCTCACCAACTTAGACATACGTGATTCTGTATGACTTTGTGCTCCATTTTTGCCATAGGTACTCATCAAGAATGTCAATACAAGTCAACAAAGAATTGGACAAGTGGTAGTTCTAGATCCTCCCAGTTCGGACAAAGTTTTATCTGAGTGTAGCTCATCATTGTCACATTCTTCCCTGACAACATTTCTGTTGCCATTACATAGCTATCCTGATTGTCACAGTATTAAACCAGATGGAGAAGTTGCTTATTTATCTCCAATTCTGGCATTTAACCTTAATTTACATTTGTCATGCTTGAGATCAATGATTCACCAAGGCAAAGAAGCTTTGTCACCAATATTTGAGGCCAAATCAGATAACATAGTGAGTGAAAAAGATAATGCTCTCATTACTCTAGGACTTGAACCTTTAGATCAGTTACCAAAATATGCCACACACCTGAGGGCTTCTTTTGTGAAGATACCAGAGTGTGGCACTGTTGATTCAGTCAAAAAAGATTCATCTATAGAAGCTGAAGATCGTCAAGAGTTGATTGATATGGAATTGAATAAGTACTTTGGAGTAGATAGATTTCTTTCTAGAGGTGATCTTTTCAGTGTATGCATCAATTGGAACTGCAAATTGGCTCTCTGCATTCCTTGCAGTCAGAAGAAGCAAAGTGATGGTTCAGAACTTATATATTTCAAGGTTTTAGTTTTATTTCTTAATGTCATAGGTTCATGAGTAACTTAAATGCCTTGACACTCACTCTTATAAGTAAGCATCCCAGGTTGTAGGTATGGAACCTTCTGAAGAACCTGTTCTAAAAGTCAACCGTACTCGAACCGCCCTTGTACTTGGAGGGAATGTACCTTCTGCTGTTCCTCCAGATTTCTTGATTCCTCGGCCACAAGGTTCCCTGCCTTTACAAGTGAGCACGGTGAAGACTTTGGCCTCCATACTTATACCACCATTATGTCCATCAGCCCTTTCATCAAAATTTCGGGTTGTTGTGTTGTTGCATGGCTTGACTGGTACGTTTAGACTTTGTCATCTGTTGGTTAATTGGAAAGATGCTACTTACTATTTGCAATTTGATCTTCTTTTCTTTTCTTAACTGCTTTATGGTATTTTCTTTTATCACGTTTCACTTGACGTTGCAGAAACTAGCATGATGGTTCTCAAGTTTGTTACATATCTGCACATAATTTCTAGGTCTGGAGTTCAGCGTTTAGATTTTTTAAAAATGAACTTGGTTTATATGTCTATAGTGGATGAGTAGGATAATGTTTAAGTTATTAGAAATGTGATAATATAGTTTTCCCTGATAGATTATTTTACGTGTACTTTACAATTTTTTTTATGCAGGTAGCAGTTGCAGCTTCGTCTATTTATAAAGTAATTTTTTATTGATGGGTGATTTGAAATTTCCTGCAGGATGTGGGAAGAGAACTGTGGTTAAATTTGTTGCTCGCCAATTAGGCCTCCATGTAGTGGAATACAATTGTCAGAGCATATTTGCAAATTCTGATAGAAAAACATCTGCTGCCCTTGCTGAAGCCTTCAGCATGGCTCGCAGGTATTTTGGATTGCCTAGGATTTATTGTGTATTACCTAACTGCGTTGGAGCTCTACCATCAGGTTGTTGACTGAAATTGGAAATCAATATGTCAGGAACCTGATTTTCATTGTTCCCTGTTAGATTGACTACATAAGGCTAACTTAAGATTTTTTAACTTATACAATGCTACTCAGCCCTCAGTTAATTTGTCTTTTCCTCTACCTCAATGTCCTGCCTTGAAGGAATAACTTTTTGTAATTGAGAACATACAATAAGGAATTCATCACTAGATTCATGAGAATAAATTACATATGAAAATCTTCACGTTTAAGTAATTACTTGTTATTATGATTCTCATATATATTTCATGATTGTCTTTAAATGGTTCCTCTGAATTAATTTATAGAAGCTACTTTCCCTTTCACTTTGTTCAAGTTTATTTGGGCCTTTGTTTTATAAGGTAAAAAAGTTCAAAAGGATTACTTGGGCGAAAAAAATTTCCACAGAGAAGCTGAAGGTAAATTTACTGAACCTACAAGGATTTTAAGCCGAAGACTCAATTGAATCCCACTCAATTTCAATTTACTCAGCAAAAAGCTCAGTTTCTAGTTTATTTGGGCCCTATCTTAAAGGAACCATCTTCCATATCTGAGAAATCAAAATTGATAAAGTACACCAAATTTATATTCTTAACTATCTTTTTTCACGTGGTCTGTATGGACCAACGCCAACCAACCACTTCTACAACATTTCGACAATGAAATTGAACATGTGTTAAACCAACCTCAGTTCAGGAGGTAACACCGTCTACATTGGCCTTCCCCCGAGCCTGCATAGGTGGGAACCTTCTGGCCCTGGGGTCCGCCTGTTAAACTAACCTCAATTAAAGTCCATTCCAACTCTATTTCAAATTCATCTTGTCAAACAGTGTCAAGTAAATTAACATAAAAAAACTGGTTGTCTTTAATGTGTTCTTTTATTCCTTTGCAATCAAATGTCACTACAGGTACTCTCCTACTATTCTACTTCTTCGCCATTTTGAGGCCTTCCGTAACTTGGCCTCTAACGAGGGTTCACCACATGACCAAGTTGGTATGAATTTAGAAGTTGCATCCGTCATAAAGGAATTTACTGAGCCAATTGCTGAAGATGAAGAAATTTACTCAGAAGGAAAGTCAAATGCTCATGATGTAAGATAAAATCCAAGTTCCTTTGAGTTTCATGTCTTTGTGCAATTCATATCATACTGAACAATGTTGATGAATTTTCTTATGAATTATAGTGATCATCATCAATTGGATTATTTTGTTTTTCTTTCCTGTTCACTTTTCCAATGTTTTCATGTTGTTCTAATTTACTTGGGTTCATCTGCATTTTTTGAATTTTTTCTACCACAATTCACCTCATGTTCTTTCCTTTTAAAATGAATTTCTTCTACCACAACTTACCCCATGTTCTTTCCTTATAAATAAAATAAAAATTTACCCTATGCTCTTCCTCATCAAGTCCATTATGCATATGGTTATTATCATATCCTTTGTTCTTTAGGGGTGGGGTGGACCTGTTGACAGATAGAAAGGCAATGACAGAAACATTACTTTCTATTGCCACCCCTCTTTCTGAAAGGTGCTGCTTCACACGATATACGGGAGAAGAGTCAGGTTTATGCTTATTCTTGTCTTTTGTTGATGCAGCAAGTAAAGGTTGCTCAACCCGTAAATCGGCACCCGGTGCTGTTAGTTGCTGCTGCTGATAGTCCTGAAGGCCTTCCACCAACTATTAGGCGTTGTTTCAGTCATGAGATTAGCATGGATCCGTTGAATGAAGAACAAAGGAAGGAAATGCTCACCCAGTCTCTTCAACATGTTAGTGAACTACTTCCAAATGTAGGTAAACTTGATGTTTCCTTTTCTAGTGTTTGTGATCTTAATATTCACTACTATGTACGATACACTGGCACTGGGTATGTTGTTGTTGTACAGTACACTGGTCCTAATGGCTTATATTACACTTTAGTGGCTATAGGCCAAAAGAGCCCTAGTGCATTTAAACTCTGTGCATGAGAATGCCCATGAAATTGAGAAACTTGAGGAGTATAAAGGGTGAGAGAAAGGAGGTGGTTTGGGGAGAAGACGAGCAATGGAAGGACTCTCATCTATTCCTTTCTGTTATTTTCTAATTACTGAAGTTATGGGTGCCAATTGTCATCATTTTTGTTGCAGATTTCTTTGGAGGACCTTGTGAAAGATTTGGTTGGTCAGACATCAGGATTCATGCCAAGGGATCTGCGAGCTTTAGTTGCTGATGTTGGTGCAAATCTAGTCCATAGTCACGGTAGTCAGGATGTGAAGGTTGTGCATGGAGATCTGAAAGAGGGTTCTCATGAGAGCAAGCCAATTGAGAATGATGGCTCACATGACTCGGCAAAGTCACTAAGCAAAGAGGATGTAATGAAATCACTGGAACGATCAAAGAAAAGAAATGCAACAGCATTGGGTACTCCAAAGGTAAAATCAGAAAATGATTACACAAACAAAACTAATCTTCTTGTGCTTCTTTTGGGTTGGTTGGACTCACTCAGCATTTTAATGTTTTCTGCAAGAAAGCGAAGCATCAAACTTTCCTTCTCTTTTTTTTGTGTGTGTTGGGTTGGGGGGCAATAAAAATTGGTGGAAGTTCAGATATTCACAATTGGATTCTTATGTGCCGACTGCTTATATTGGTTTGGTACATCTTTTCTCGTCTAGTATTGGATTGTAATACAGGCAGTCAAATATTGTCTTGAAAAGTCTAAGAGCCCGTTTGGATTGGCTTAAAAAAAGTAGCTTTTAAGTCAAAAAATAAAAAGTCAAACTTAAATGACTTTTAAGTCAAAATAAAAAGTAGGGGGAGACCTACTTTTAGTTTTTAACTTTTTTTTTAAAGTCATTTTAAACTTATTTTATGTTATTTTTAACCTTGCCAAACACTTCCAAAAGCTAAAAATGACTTAGAACTGTTAAAAGTAGGTTTGACCAACTTTTAAGCCAATCCAAACATGCTTTAATTCTTCTGCTTGAGAAAATGCTTATATATATGGTTTACGCTAGTTTAGGTTCCAAATGTCAAATGGGAAGATGTTGGTGGGCTTGAGGACGTGAAGAAATCAATTTTGGACACTGTACAGGTATTGCTTTATCTTACTCCTCCACAACACTTGGAAAAACTAAAGTGAATAAGCTTTCTATTAAAGTTGACACTTGGTTATGCTGACGTGTGTCGAATTGAAAGTTACACTTTTCATTTCTGTTATCTTTCGGATGATGTGACTTCCTTTGTCTTCTTCATTTGTAATGCAGCTGCCTCTTTTACATAAGGACTTGTTTTCGTCTGGATTGCGCAAGCGATCTGGGGTTCTTTTCTATGGACCTCCTGGTACTGGAAAAGTGAGTTTATGAGTTGCTTTATATGGTGTCATATCATCCGTATTGTTCAGTCATGTTCCCGGACGTTTATAATACAGTCTTTTGTTATTAACATTTTGTTGAATTGTTCAGACTTTACTGGCAAAAGCTGTTGCTACTGAATGCTCCCTGAATTTTCTCAGTGTGAAAGGGCCCGAGTTGATTAACATGTACATAGGAGAATCAGAGAAAAATGTTCGGGACATCTTTCAGAAGGTAATCTATTTTTTGCTTTTGCTAGGATGCTTTCAAAAAATATGCTGCTTGTTCGCAATTTTTCTGCAATATTGCAGGCCAGATCAGCTCGACCATGTGTCATCTTCTTTGATGAACTTGACTCGCTTGCTCCTGCCAGGGGTGCTTCTGGAGACTCCGGGGGCGTAATGGATCGAGTGGTTTCTCAGATGCTTGCTGAGATTGATGGCCTGAACGACTCTACCCAGGTTAGCTACTCTACTCAATCACAAAATAGATCTTTGTTCTCTTTTTTGATAATCGAGAAATACCCAATGTCTAGCTGGGGCACGGTTTGCAATTTTGGTGGAGAATGGGCCCGCACTCTACCCTTCTTCACTTAAATAACCTACTTTTGTCTGCAATAGGATTCAATATCGTGACGTGCACCTAATCTACACTTCACGTGTTGCGCTCTTACCACTAGACCAAAGCCTTGGGGCTAGCGTTTTGTTCTCCTTGGTACTTATTAACTAATTCTTGGCCCCTCTTCTATACAGGACTTGTTTATTATTGGAGCTAGCAACAGGCCAGATCTTATTGATCCTGCCCTTTTGAGGCCAGGGCGATTCGATAAGCTCCTTTATGTTGGTGTTAATTCTGAAGCCTCGTACAGGGAGAGGTACTCTTGTATTCTGACCCTCTTCTGTACTTATCTTTGTTTTCTCCATTTGATTTCTTGAATTTTCTATAATATTTAGGGTCCTTAAAGCACTTACGCGGAAGTTTAAATTGAAAGAAGATATATCTTTACTCTCAATAGCAAAAAGGTGTCCTCCAAACTTCACGGGAGCCGACATGTATGCACTGTGTGCTGATGCTTGGTTTCATGCTGCGAAGCGCAAGGTGAGTGCTTGAATCCCATATTTCTAATTTTCCAATACTTTACTTAATTGTGTCGGTGCAATAGGTAACAGAGAACAACTTGGCAATTCTAACCAACCAATGGTATCTCAATTTTATTAAGCATATGTAAAGTCTTCTGTGCATTATCGTCATATCTGTTTCGTGAAAGATATTGAGCAATTTAGTGGTTCTTCTGTAGGCATTAGCTTCAGATTCGGATTCAACTGGCTCAGATGAAATGGATGTCTCAATTATCGTGGAATACGAGGATTTTTTAAAGGTAAGACAGCCACTAATGGAATGTTTTGAGGTTTCTCTATGGGTGGACAGAGGTGGATCCAGAATTACGCATGAGTTCAACGTTTGAATTTTTACCATTTAGTCCGTTGCATTTGTTATTATGGATTCATCGAAATTTTAGTAATTGTCTTAACATAAATATTACGCTCCGTGTTGATTTAAGTTGAGCCAGGATACATCTGCCTCTGTGAGTGGATATATATCCTATGATACTAGTTAAATGATCATCTTTCTCCATTTTGAAGGTCTTGGGAGAGATCTCTCCCTCGTTGTCAATGGCGGAGCTTAAAAAGTATGAGTTGCTCCGGGAACAGTTTGAAGGATCATCAAGATGATAGAGGCGTTGCTCAGGAAGACTGAAGTGTCACCGTGCACGGTTAGGGTTCCTCCTACCAATGGGTCAGGAATTCGAGTCGTGACTCACCCAAATGCCCCCCAATGGCCCTTTCTCCTTTCCGGGTCTGGATTTTTTGTGTCGTTTCGACAGGAAGAAAGAAAGATAAAAAGGATACTCAAGATAGATTATGGATCTGCTATCTACTTCCCATTTTGAGTTAGAGTTGATAATAATTGTCATTCTGCATTTGTTTTTGTGTATATAGAATAAAATAAAATCATGTACTAGTTGATTTAGCAATGAAAAAGCTATATATTTCTATATGGTTATTCACTACAATTCTTATATGTCAATGAAAATATACTTCAGAAATGGAATGGAATAAAGAATGAGATAGTCTTTATCGTGTATCGATTATAAGATCACTCTATGAATAGATCAGTGTAATCTCTCATTGTTCACGACATTCCTTGTTTCTGGCAAGAACGGCTCTTACGTGGAGGAGTAGAAGTGTTGGTCTTCTTCGGATAATTTGTTTGTTTGTGCCTATTGTTACCTATCGAAGAACCTCCATCTCCCTCCTCGGAGCGAAGAAAGAAGAGCACGAACAAGAGGTTGTCCAGTGGTTCTGCAATTAACATTAAGTAATCATGTTAAGCTAATAATTGCCTGATATATTTTTTTATTTTATCTTTTATTTACTTAACCACAATTGATTAATGTGTATTTTTATTTTTATTCATAATTCCTTAGGTCAAATTAAAGGGATGCTGGCCTAAAGAATATGAGGGATCACAAGAAGAATATTCAGTGTCATCATCTCTTTTGGGATTTATAATATTGATGATAACAACAAATATATATGGACAAAATTAATTTTGAAAGAGACGTTTTTTTTATGATTATGAAATCGCTTTAAATAAATCGATTAGCAGGGTTAATAAAGGCATGTAAAAAATTGGAGAAAAATGCTAAGCAGAACAAGACAAGTGAATTAAAACATTTATGAGGTGATTAGGCTATATTTACATCATCAGTATTAGAGAATAGAGATTGAGACTTCATAGCTACTAGCTATTACCATCAATCACCTTTGCTATTAGTGACAATGATTATCTTTGTTAATTACGTTACTGTTAGTTGCTATTGTATTTATCGCCTTTGTTATTATAATTCTATCCACAGTCACGTCGTTGTCATCATAAACGCCTCTCTGCCATCACTATCAGTCACGCCATCACTGTGATCAATCCTTACCATCAAATATCAATCACCTCCACTATCACAACTAGCACTGCCGTCAACCATCACCAACACCAATATCAATCATCACACAATCTTCAGCCACCATTATACCACCACGAATTACTAACTTCAATCGACTCCATTATCACAATCACTACCATCAATATCAATTTCCACCATCGCTTCAGTGATTACAACACCAACCATCATCACTACAAACCATCTCCACCATCACTTACAAATATAACAGTGCCATTTTTCTTTTATCAAATAATGCTTTTATTGAATTTGTATATTTTTCTAATGTTAAATTACTTTTTAAATTTGAATCACATATTTATTATGTCTAAACATAAAATAAATTATGTACTTTTAGATATTAAAAAAATAAACGGTCTCAATCATTTCATATTTAAATTAAGAAACATATCTTAATTATTGTAAATTTGTAATGTACATTTTTAAATTTACACATGCCAAAAATGAAAGGAAAAGTTCAACAGTTTGAGAGGGGTAACGACCAACTTTTTACAGTTTAGGTATAAACAAAAATAAAATTATATTACAAAGAAACTATATTTTACAGTTTAAGAAAAAAAAACAGTTCTTTTTCTTTATTTAGAAAAAAACAGTTAACCATACAAAATGAGAAAAAAAGAAAAGAAGTAAAAGGAGGCTTTTTCTCTCTCTTTCATTTCTCTCTCTCTCATCATTTTTGAGCTAAACTGAGATCGCACTAATTCGATCCAATATATATTAGAAATTGAGATACTTTGAGCTTTTCATATACTGTTTTTTTTTTTTCATATACTGATTTTTTTTTTGGTGAATTTGTTTTATTGTTTAAAAAGGTCAACTTTGTTGGTAAAAGATTGTTTTTTTTTCTACTTTTTTTGATTGGTTGAGCAGAATTTTTTGGGGGTTTTCTGGGTTTTTGCTAGGTTGTAATTGGGTGAAGGAATTTTTATTTTTTAATTTTATGTTGGAGTTGAATTTAGGGATTTGGGGGTTTGAGAATATTCTTAAAATTTCATTTTTATACGATTTTGATTTGGTTCTGAAGCAAGTTTTTGTTTTATTATTTATGGGTTTTTGTTGTTTCATGTTGTAATTTGGTTAATATATTTTATTTTAATTTATTTTTTATAGTTGAAGTAAGGGGCTTTGAGAGTTTTGAAAGTGTTCCATATTTTCTAGGATTTTGATTTGTTTCTGAAGCAAGTTTTTCTGGGGTTTTGTTGTTCCATGTTGTAATTTGGTGAATATTTTAGTTTTTTTTTTTGTAGTTGAAGTTTAGGGTTTGAAGATTCTTCAAATTCCAGTTTTTCTATAATTTTGATTTGGTTCTGAAGCAAGTTTTTGTTTTTGTTGTTCCATGTTGTAATTTGGTGTGGTTGAAGTAAAGGGGATTGAGGGTTTGAAAATTCTTGAAATTCCAGCTTTTGTTGAATGATTTCTGTAGGGAGTGGGATGGAAGAAAGGGGTTAATTTAAGAATTTGGTGTTAAAACAGAGATGAATAAGAATAAATTTGAAGAAGGAGAGACTTGTGATGATTCAACTGTTGACCCTGATATTGCACTCTCATATATTGTATGTTTTTTAACTTCCTTTTTCTTATTTACTTTCCAAGATTACATTTTTATTAATCAGTGTTACATAGGGATATATGTAGGTAGAAAATGTAGAGAGAACTTCTAATACTTGTGTAATTGTTGTCTGTGATGAGCTTAAATGGAGTGACAGGGTTAGTGAGGATTCATTAAGGTGTAGTTGTTGCTGCAGCAACAGTAGTAGAATATATAGGTTGCGGCGAAGCTAGAGTATAGCTTGTTGACCATGATATTGCACTCTCCTATATTGCATGTTTTTTGTCCTTCCTTTTCTTGTTCACTTTCCAAGCTTACATTTTTATTAATCAATGTTACACAGGGATATATGTCAGTAGATATTGTAGAGAGAACTTCTAATACTTGTGTAATAGTTGTCCGAGATGACCTTAAATGGAGTGACAGGGTTAGTGAGGATTCATTAAGGCGTAGTTGTTGTTGCAGTAGTAGTAGTAGATTAAATAGGCTGCATCGGATCTTGAATATAGCTTGTTGTTTCGGTCGAATCCAGTAGCTTTGGTCCAAATCCTATACTTGTCTTAAGAAAGTTCAGTGAATATGTGCAAATTATTAATTTGGAATCCAGTAACTTAAAAGAACTAGAACCCCGAAATCATAAGCTTCAAATCCTGGCTTCGCTTAACATGGGGAACCAGGCAAGGGTAGAAGTCGGAATTGGACCCATACGGATTGTGTGATAGACTTCAAGCAGTAACACTAGACTATAAGTGTTGGTTAGTGTTACATTTTCTAGCTGTGAACTAAGATTTGAACTTCAACTTCTTATAATCAATCATTAACTTTCCCTGTGCCCTGAACTTGATGAGTCCGCCTCGTGATACTTTTCATGAATCCTTTGCTCATTTAACAGTAAACTCGGGTGCCTATGTTGCTTCTTGCTTGTACCATAATAAATCGCAATTTGTTTAGTTTATATTTGAATTTGCTTTGTCTTGATTTTTATGCTCTCCCTAATATTTACTCAAGCCTCAATCAACCTCTAAACTTTGTCATCGCCATGTTTATGCTTTTAATATCAATTTTGTGATTTACCTTACCAAAGAAGTATCATTCTGCATATAATTCTTGCGCCATCTTAGCTCTCTCACTTTTATTTTCAACTGGCTGTCATGTTGAAAGTTGAAACTGATAAAAGAACTTGCTGTTGCAACAGCCCGTTTCATACAATTGTATTATGCACTTTCCAGCTTCTCACATAGCTGTTCTTATTCTTTCAAGGATGAGAAACTCCAAGATGTTTTGGGACATTTTCAAAAGGATTTTGAGGATGGAGTTTCATCTGAGAACTTGGGTATTACAATGGCATATCCTTAGAATCAGAAGTTCGTGTTGACGTGCCTCGAATTAATGACTATCGATTTGTATGTGTTGCAGGGTCAAAATTTGGTGGATACGGTTCATTTTTACCTACATATCAGCGATCACCTTCTTGGACTTGTACAAAGACTCCACTAGATGCCTACAACAATAACATATCAATATCACTGAGCAATTTGCGCCCAGAGGTAGCTACTGTTGAGAATATAAATAAGTAAATAAAAGTGTGCTCTCTATAATAACGTAAGCTTTTAAATGTGATGGTCACACACTTCCATTGTTCCACATAGTATCAAAGCAGATAGAGGTCAGATAGAGGTCCTGGGATCGAATAATTGATTAAGCTTTTAGATGAGATAGTCACATACTTCAACTACCTTCTAATGAAGTTGTGTTTTATTAACAAGTACAATTGCTTTCCTCACATATTTCTACTTTGACTAAGCAATATGCATCATCTTGTTATGCAGGGTGGTTGTCGACCCTCATCAGCCTCCTCATCTGCTTCTCTATTAGGAAGGCCCCTAGCATCTTCTGCCTATTCGTCAACAATAGTACCTGCACTGAAGGCTCCAGCAGCTAATGGGAAAACAAATTCAGCTCTGCAACCTACGCAAGATGAAGACTCCACTTCAAGAAGCGAACTAGTCAAGAAGCCAACAAATCTCTCAGACAAGAAAGCTCCCAAGTTGCATGCGAGAGTTGGTGTTAAAAAATTGTCAACCCAAAAGAAAGCTGAAATCTACAGCGGCCTTGGCCTTGATGTATCTCCATCATCATCGCTGGATGATAGCCCGATAAGCAGTGAAGGCATATCCCATGACCTTAAGGATTCCCGATATGAATCTCCGACAAGTATACTTCAGGTGAATGCTCTCACCCTCTCCTAAAAGCATAAATTTTTTCTTTACATCTCTTCCTTTTTTTGGTCAACTTGACCTTGGGTTCTGCATTTTTTTCATCCATGTGTTGAGGCAGATTATGACCTCATATCCAATGCATGATGGACTATTGTTATCCCCGCTTTCGGATGATCTGCTTTGCTTGACTGAAAAAGGAAAGGTACGGGGGGAATGTGGATCCGAATGTATGATCCAGGAAAGCCTAGAAACTTCTGTTGCCTTAGTAAATGGAGCTCATTATGCAAATAGGAAATCTTCGGAAGCTAGGAAATGGAAATCGTACAATAAAGATGTTTTAGGAACTGGCTATGGCAATGACAATCAAAATGGTAGCGCAGTGCAATCAAAGGAGGTTGATGTAAATGTTATCACCTGTGAAGAACTTGTTTCTGAGGCATTAAAGCTCCCTCTATTATCTAATCCAAGTCATAATGTTGCTGATCCTCTAAAAGATGCTGGCAGAATAAGTGACAGTCCAAGAACAGCCGTTAGGGATAGGGCAACGGAATGCTCATCCTATAAAGCTGGTTCACAGGAAAGTCGTTCACCAGTAATGCTGAAGGTTTCTGCTGCTGTTGGTAATAAAAGTTTTGTTGAACATAACTGCTTGATAAAGGAAAGAGTTAATGTTGGAAAAACTGAGAAGCCATGTTCATCCGGGGAGTATCCGATATTGACTTCAAATGAACCAACTTCCCTTGATGCTTTGCATGCCAGCCAAGACAACTGGGATCATAGTGTACAAGGTATCGATTCCAGTGGGAAGAAAAGATATGGATCAAAAGGTTCGTCAAGTGGAACCAAAGAAGACGGCTCACAATCTTCCAACTACGTTATGATGAACCATCAGGAGAACCCGAATTGTAGAAGCTCAAGTGGTACTTCTCGTTCACTGGATAAAAATTGCAACCAACACTCCGGTGTTCCAAATAGCTTAGTTGTAGAGAAGAGGAGACATAAAAACAAAGAGAAGAAAATTTCTCATGACAACCACTCTGATGGAGGTATTCATCTTTAGTAGTCACATTTTGAACTTGCTGCAATCGTGAAATTCTGGTATTTATCTTTATTTTCTGTATGGGATGTTTGACAGGTACGAAGGATGCAAATACGAGGAACATAAGTGAGGTGGAATCAGATGTATCTTCCAAAAAAATTATGCGAGAAGATGCACATGATGACGAGAACCAGACCTTCTGCCCTGTTGTTGAAAAGCCTGGATGGAGGTCAAGCAGTAACGTGCCAGGGATGATTCGAGATAAATGTAAGAACAGGGACTCAGAGGATGATTCAAAGAAAGACTTGGTTTCAGCAAAGAACCCAGAAGCCCATATTTCAGATGTGTCAACGCATAAGGGGAAGTGTGACAATAATGATTCTCCGATTAAGAGAAAAGGGACAGAACTTCGAGATAACTTGAGATGTAATCCCCAAGATTCTATGGAAAAAATATGTGATGACATCTCCAGGAAGGAAAAGGTAGCAAGGGTCTCCTTGTCTGACCGGAAGGACACTAGTGCAAGCAAAGGTAGTGTTGGAACAGGTCAAGTTGAAAAGGAACAGCAGGCTGGGAAAGATCTGGATAGTACTCTATCTTTGCAGAGTGTTAAAGTTGCAGATTCTTCACAAAAGGATCTATGCAATTCGCGACCTTCTGTTGCTCCCTCTTCAGCCTTTCCCACTTCTAGTCCCAAGAGGTCTTCTGATGGTGAAAATGATGGGTTCTCCAATGAATCCAGTATGGCTAAGAAGGATAATGCCTGCAATGGCAAGAGTTATGATCTATTATCTGAAGCTGATTTAGAGGAGAAAGATGTCCATCGTGAATCAGGTACAAAAGTCAAAGCAAAGACCACGGTTTCTGGTTATGCAACTCAACAGGATACCGATGTAAGTGCAGATCTGTTACGTCAAGCTAGTCAATATGCTTGCAAGACTGGAAACTCAGACCAAGGCTCTGATAAGGAGAGAAAGAATGACCATCAGTTTCAGAATAGTGGGTCTGTGTCAAATAGGAAAAGAGGTTCCTCGTCACGGCGTAAAGAGAAGAATCGGGATCCAAAATCTGATTCTGACCAACGTAAGACCAAAGATACTGATATCTTAAATTTATCTTCAGACCAAATGCCATTTGATGAAGAGAAGACGGCACCAGGAAAAAATAAGTCTCAGGAGAAATCTGTTGTTGGTTCAGATAGATTAAAAAAGAGTTCTAAGAAGGATCCTTCTGGAAAATTATTGGAAAAAAATGTTAAAAGAGATAATGAATCAAGATTTGTTCATCGTGATGATGCAGAAGTTCGATCGGATGTTGTGGCCCGCCTGGATAAAAGGCAGGCTACACTACCTGATCGAGATGATCAGAGACCATCTAAGGTCATTTCCAACAAAAGTGAGCAGATTAACGTCTCTTCCAAGTCTCCTTTAACAAGAGATCAGAATGAGACAGCTGTATTTAAAGAGCCAGTTCCTGGATCTGAAAGGGAAAATGGCAATGCTTTTGAAAGGGAAAGGTCAAATGCTTCAAGACAGGGTAAAAAAGCTAAAAGCCACCATGGAAATCTACCTAATAATACTTCTAATAAGGTCAGGGATCAAGAGGTTCCCAGTCCTGTTCGGAAGGATTCATCAAGTCAAGCTGCTACAAATGCCATAAAAGAAGCCACAAACCTTAAACACCTGGCAGATCGTCTCAAGGTTAAAAGAATTTACACTTACGTCCAAAGAAAGGAGGGGACAAAATATGGTGGATATACTTTATTATTTGTTTCATTTATTTATTTATGTTGGCATAACTTTGGCTATTTGTTTCAGAATTCTGGATCAAGCGAAAGTACGGGTATCTATTTCCAAGCGGCATTAAAGTTTCTCCATGGCGCCTCCTTACTAGAATTAGACAGCTCCAAGCATGGTGAACAGAACCAGTCAAGGAGCATCTATAGCAGCACTGCAAAACTCTGCCTGTGAGTTCCCTCTTAATGTGAACATGGTTCATTCATTGAGATGACATGCAAAAAACGGTTGCAAGCATGAATGTATTGTGTTAGAAAAGATTGTAGAGTATTTATTATTCCTACATGCCTAAGTTCTTAGGGTCTGAGACACGTCTGCAGCATACTCAATGGAGTCGTTCATGTAAATCTCCCATTAAAGACCCAGTCTGGCCAAGTATGAAGTGTCTCAGCAACTCTTAGCAAATGGCATGCTGTTGAAATATCAAATAATGCCCCTAACTCAGACCTTACCCCAAAATAGCATTCTTTTACTCCCTCCATTTCAATTTGTTTGTCCTACTTTCCTTTTTAGTCCGTTTAAAAAGAGAAGGTCTCTTTTCTTTTTTCGGCAACTCTTTGATTTCAACTTTCCACATGGCATGTTTAAGACCACATGATTAAATGACATTTTGGTACATTCTGCACATCTTTAGTTTAAGACAACAAGATTCAAAAGTCTTCTTTATTTCTTAAACTCCGTGCCAAGTTAAAACGAGACAAACTAATTGAAATAGAGGGTGTATAATTTTGAGTCTTTGTTTGACTTATAAGAATGAAGTTTCAAAATTACAGAATTTTCCTTGACACTATGTTTTCCCATTCTTTACATTATGAAGGATTTAAGAGTAATTGAAGATTTGGATTTTCTTGAAGCCACACTAGCTGTAAAATTTGGTTGATATGTTTTTGATTGTACTGTATCAGCTACTTTATAAGTGTTGAACTTGTTAGCATATTCTTCTCTTGTTGACAACAACTTTAGCAGCCAGATATAACAGTACAATTTTAGTGCTATGAAAAAATCTAATCCAAAGTTGTG
This sequence comes from Solanum tuberosum, assembly GCF_000226075.1. NCBI lineage: Eukaryota > Viridiplantae > Streptophyta > Magnoliopsida > Solanales > Solanaceae > Solanum > Solanum tuberosum. The sequence goes on along the minus strand of NW_006239579.1, from coordinate 123,647 downwards.
TGTTTCAGTTTATATTCAGTTATACCTCATATAATTTTTGGATGCAATTTCTTTCACTGGTGTCATGTATTATGAAAAACTTTGTGACCTAATCTACAACAACAACATACCTGGTGTAATCCCACAAAGTGGGGTACACAAACCTTACCCCACCTTGGAGGTAGAGAGGCTATTCCTACAGATACTCGGCTCTTTGTGACCTAATCTATTCTTCTGAATATGATTAGTGCTTTTCAACTTCCACTTTTTGAAGAGATGTCTATGAGGCCAAGGTTTATGGTGCTTTTGTACTCAATTGGAAGAGCAAATTGGGTAGTACTTTTCAAACATGTGGAATTTATGCTACTTATGGATAATCATATATAGTTTGTTGTATTTTCGATATCAGTTGTTCCAATTTAATGAAAAACTTGACCTACCATCTGAAATGTCAACAAGGATGTATGTTGATTGTTGGTCCTTCTTATGTGCATAGGTTTTGTGGTCGTGAATATGAGAAATTGAGAGACATGGCAGCTGCCGCACTTGCCTATAAATGCATGGAGGTTGCATACATGCGAGTAATTTATTCTTCACAGTCCGATGCAAACAGATACAGAAATGAGTTACAAACAGCTCTACAAATTTTTCCTCCAGGTAATCTGGTTTGAGATGTCTGGGAAATCTACATTTCATATCTTGGTGCTTCTTTAGGCCACTGCTTTAACTTTTGATATTACTAATCTGCTCTTTGATGGTTACTCAATGAACATGTCAAATGATTTCTTGTTTTACTCCATAATCATCTCATGTGTACGTATTGGCTAATGCGTATTTACACTTCTATCCTACTAGTCGGGGAAGTACGGCATATGTCAAAATTAGTGATATCCACTGTTGATGAACAGAATTGCTCAGGGAGAAAGCATTAGTATAAAATATGAGTACTGGAAATAGTTAAACTAGTTAGAGTGTTTACAACCATATTTCTTTAATGAGGATGAGCTGCATTGGACTTTTCTTCTTAATGGTTATTACTCTTACCGAAGGGGATTGGTAAAGTTGTTTCCATGTGACTAGGAGGTCACGGGTTCGAGCTGTGGAACAGCCTCTTGCAGAAATGCAGGGTAAGGCCGCGTACAATAGACTCTTGCAGTCCGGCCCTTCCCTGGAACCCCACGCATAGCAGGGGCCTTGTGCACCGGGCTGCCCCTTTTTATTTTTTTCGTTATTACTCTTACCAGACTCATTATTATATAATAGGTGAGTCTCCTTTCTCTTCTATCTCTGATGTTGACAATTTGAACAATCCAACAATAGTAGACATGGCTGCATCGGCAAAAGTTGTTGGTTCTCCTCAAGTAGCGGGAACTCATGTTATCTCAGCAGGAAGTGGTTCTAGCTTCACGCAGCTAATCAACTTGGTAAGTAGACATATCTTATCATTTTAATGATGAACCAACACCTCAATTAAAGAAATATTTTGTGATAACTAACACTGTGATTAGATAGAATAATTGCCTAAAGAACGGTAAGGCAAAATTAGCTGTTTGAACTGACATTCATTAGGCTTCATCATCTTTCTTCCAAGGGATTGAACTTTGTTTTCCTGTCGCCTTAATTGTTAGCTACCATTTTATTTGGGTAAAGGACATGAAAAAAGGCTTACTTGTCAAAACCTTTTTCCATAAATATCCGTTAAGAACTCAGGTTCTAGGTTCTGAGTTTTTGATAGTTTGACTATGCAATGTTGTTTCAATTTTCTAACATATAGTTTTGTTATTTTACAGGCACAGGCAGTTAATTTTGCTATGGAGGGCTCCAGGAAATCACGTGTTGCTTTTGCAGCTGTTTATCCAGGGCCGGGAGATTCACAATGTAAAGAGGGTGCATTATCCGTTAAGAAGGCCCTTGATTTCAACTTCCAGGATGTGGATGGATTATTGCGTCTTGTGCGGGTCGCCATGGAAGCTATCAGCCATTAGAGTGCAAGCTGTTGTTGAAATTGTCCACTTTTTGGAACATAGTTTTGTACCCGCTCTCCATTACTGTCAGTTGAGCAAGTAAAAAAGAGGATCTCTTGGTTGGAGTTGCGGATGGATTTTGCTATATCATCTCCCAAAGTTTATCTTATCAATGCTCCTGTACACCTCCACAGTAATACCTGAATTTTACTGTTTATAAGATATTTTAGCAGAAGAGGAGTTTTGGAGTAACGGTAAAGTTGTCTCTATGTGACATGAACTGGGTTCAAGCCTAGGAATCAACCACTGATAAGCATCAGGGCAGGCTGCCTACAACACACCCCTTGGAGAGTGGTCCTTCTCCGGACCCTGTGTGAACATGGGATGCTTCATACACCGGGCTGTCAGAAATTCACATCATTCAGTTGCCCGTTACTTGTCCTGCTGACTTGGTAAGATGAGCATCCGTATCTGTGTTAAATAAGTTTCCTCAGGGGTCCTACTCTTAGACCAGATTACCTTTTTCTCAGGTACATAAGAAACCGAGATAACTTGTTGGTTTTGACACAGAAGGAAAGATGTTGGGAGTTTTACTTAAAGGAAAGTGCAGAAGTATAATGTAACCAATATATATGCTTCACATGGATTGTTGATTAGAGGATGAGGAGTTACTATACCTTCTCCCTGTAAGTCGATTGCCCACAGCTGAATTCTACTTGCAAAACTAGAGAGATATTTGCCTAATATGTCTTGGTTTGTTTGTTGCAGCTCTACTTTTTGCAGATAGCTTACTTGGCTACTTGCAGTTTCACCTCTTCATTTGGTTAGTACTCCATTATTTCTTCTTTCATAGGAGTTTATCAAATCATATATCATCTTATATCATCTTATATATAATAATAATATTCATATCATATATCATCATGTATATTTTATATTTTATATATGGCTTAAGTCATCGATCGCCCCTTAAAGTTGTCCGCATAATTCACTTAGACACCTCAACTAAGACTTGTACTTATTGAACACCTAAATTGTTCAAAACATGTACTTATTAAACACAAAACGCTGATATGGCAAAAAATATGTTAAGCACTTCCCTGAAGCGCGTGAAAAGATTCAAAATAGTATCTTTTTGAATTTTTTTTACATTTTTTCTTCTTTTATTGACACTTGGCATTATAATTAAATTAAAAACATTTTTCTTCTTTCATTTACACTTTTTTCAAAAAAGAAAAAGATCCCACTCCCTACCTATCATCTTCTTCGTACTTTAGTTTGCAAAACATTCTTCATTTTAGCTACAGAAAGCTTGGAGGTGACACATCTTCAGTATGCAGATGATACATTGATTTTTTGTGGAGCTGAGGAAGACCAACTGAAATACTTAAGGGTGATCCTGGTGCTGTTTGAAGGGGTATCCGGGTTGCACATTAACTGGATTAAAAGTTCTATGTATACTATCAATGAGGTCAACAACATAGAATTGTTAGCTTCAATTCTAGGGGGTGAAGTAGGTACTCTACCTACAACATATTTGGGTATGCCATTGGGAGCAAAATCCAAGTCCTTAGAAATTTGGAATGGTGTGATAGAGAAGTGTGAGAAGAAGCTGGCCAGATGGAAAACTCAGTACTTGTCAAGAGGGGGTAGACTGACCCTCATAAACTCAGTCCTAGATGCTCTCCCAACTTACATGCTGTCTCTATTTCCCATCCCACCAGGGATCACTAAAAGACTAGACAGCATAAGAAGGAAGTTCTTGTGGCAAGGAAACAAAGAGAATAGAGG
>NW_006239579.1:118424-118776 GCF_000226075.1 Solanum tuberosum | reverse complement strand
TTCGTATGATTTATTTCAAATCTCATAAAAATAAGGAACAAATATGAAGAAGAAAGAAGATAAATGATTTTTAGGTATAAAAAAAGTTTGCCGATATTTGTTTATCAAAATTTTCGAACAAAGAGTTTTACTCAAATTCATATATAAACCCATTAAATTTATCAAAAATGATATTCAAAAAATTGAAAGAATTAATTTTTGAGCTATCAATTTCATTTTGTCATCGATGTAGAAATGAATAACCGCCGGCAAAATTTTCTTTCTTCTTCACTCTTAGTATGAAAATGTATATATATATTTTTTAAAAGTTAATCTTCAAGTTATTTGAAGAGAATTAGGTTTTGTGATTTGA
>NW_006239579.1:114370-118372 GCF_000226075.1 Solanum tuberosum | reverse complement strand
GGGTGGGGTTGGGTAGAATAGGTTGACATTTTCATTTTTTTCTTTTTCTTTTAAAAAAAATTAGATATAAAAAGTGTTTGAAATATTTTTAAAGAAAATTATTTTTTTTAATAATTTTCGGGGCCCAGTGGCACATGTTATTTTTTAATTAGCCGTTTTGCCACGTCACCGCAAGTGTATCACACACTCTTCATATATTTTGACTGATTATCAAAAAATGCCTAACAGGACAATTTTTGAATTGGTAAAAGTGTTCAATAGGTACTAGTCTTAGTTGAGGTGTCTAAGTAAATTATGTGAATAACTTTAAGGGGCTGCTGATGACTTAAGCCTTTATATATATAACAAGTGGGAAGCCTCTAAGTGCAAAGTTGTATTACCATTTTGTCCCTATGTTAAATCAAAATGTTATAAAATATCTAATTAATTAAATATTAAGTATGCCTAAATTGCTAAGTTGATTCACTTATTGTTGAAATAAAGTAGGAGAATGAAGAGTTGTAAAAATAATTAATTATAAAGTTACGAAAAAGCTATTAGAGAAACTTTTCGTTTCTGTATCTGATCAGTTTTAGGTGTAATTTTTATCATAATGTGTATTAATACCACACCTCCACTATCTCATCATTAATCTTCCCACACTCTTAAGAAATTAATGGCATGATTATGATACCTTTTTGATTTTACTCAATGATGTCCTATAAAATTGTGGTATTTGACACAACAATCTATACACTTTGAAGAGACTTAGGTACACTTTGGAAGAAATAAAAAAAAAAACTGTCTATATTTCTATTGTTTTTATCCTTTAGTATTAATATCACTTTTAGCTTCAGTTCATAACACTGATCACTAATTCTCTTTATATTCGTTTGTTGTTTACAGAAAGGAAATGTGTACAAATTGTTAGATCTTCTAATGGAGTTTACAGCGAAAGAAGGGATCAATGTTGAAATCAATCTTTAAAAGAACAAGTTGGACTTTAAGCAACTTTATTGATAACCATGATCATTTTCATGTTCTATGAAATTACATTATTCCTATATTTGTTATTTCCTTTTTTTAAAAAAATCAGATCTGATATTTCAAATCCTTGAATGAATTCTACTGTAACGGTTTGTTCATTATGATAATTTATTTTAATATTATGTTGACATTAGATATTATTGTACGAAAATGCTTTGTTTGGGACCTAAAGCCCGTGATTTCTTCATACTTAAAGCTTTGAACATCTAGATTATATATATTGGAAGCTCATATATATATATATAAAATTATTTTTTATTTTTATGTATAATTATTATTATTTTAAATTTTTTCCTGGTTATCATATTTTTTCCTGTTGTTTTTAACACGTCATGAGATCAAAAGAGAATTATTAAGAAATTACAATCGAAGTTTGTAATTGAAGATGTTTTGATCTAATATATATACTCAACAGTTAACACAATATACCACTAGGAGTGTAAATCACATCTTGTCAACCGTTTGATGCAATGTTAATTAATTTTGTTTAGCTTTGGTTTGTTGAGAAACTCCATTAATGGGAGTTGAGAAAGCTTAGAGAGAGTTTGAGGGAATGAACCAGAATCTTATTCATTCAATCTATTTGAATCACACGCTAACTACATGTATATATACAAGTATGAGTTGACATAGCTTGACAGCTGTAATTCCTAACTAACAAAGATGCTTTTCTAACTAACTTTATACAACTAACTAACTAATCAATTCTAGAATATAGTTAATTAACTATGTCTTCAACACTCCCCCTCAAGCTAAGAATTGAAAAATATGTTTTTCATTCCAAGCTTGTCGACCAGTGCATCATGTTGTGGCTTGCATAATCCTTTAGTTAGAAGGTCTGCTTGCTGTTCTCTTGTTCCAATGTGTTGTGTCTGAATTAGCCCTTCTAGTATTTTCTCCCTAACAAAGTGACAATCTATGTCAAAATGTTTTGTTCTCTCATGGAAGATTGGATGAGCTGCTATTTGGATTGCAACTTTGCTGTCACAGAATAATCTCACAGATAACTTGACTTCTACTCCTAGCTCCTTGAATAAACCTTTCAGCCATACTATCTCAGCTACTGTAGAGGCCATGCTTCTGAATTCTGCCTCAGCAGAGCTTCTTGAAACTGTGCTTTGCTTATTTGATTTCCAGGAAACCACAACATTTCCCAGTTTTACTATGTATTCAGTCACTGATCTCCTGGTTTCAACACATGCTCCCCAGTCTGAATCACAATAGGCTACCAAAGTTGACTCTTTAGTACTTGGCATAAACAAACCAAGGCCTGCTGTTCCCTTTATATACCTTACCACTCTAAGTGCTGCTGCATATATTGGCTAAGTACCTGAACAACAAAGGCTATATCAGGCCTTGTCATTGTTAGGTATAGAAGCCTTTCTACTAGTCTTTGGTATTTTCCATAATCATCAAGAGCCACATCTTCTGCATCATTCTTTCTGCCAGTGCATTCATCAAATACAGTAGATGTTAACTTATGATTGAACTCTAAGGGAGTAGATGCAAGCTTACATCCAGCTAATCCCAGTTCAGATACAAGTCCAAGTGCATACTTCCTTTGATTCATAAGTATCCCTCCTGCTGTCCTAGAGAATTCAATCCCAATAAAGTATTTCAACTCTCCAAGATCCTTCATTTTGAACTTATGTTGCAGGTTCTTTCTTGTTTGTTGTATGAGTTTTAAATTGCTTCCAGTAATGAGGAGATCATCAACATACACAAGAATAACAAGAAGATCAGTTCCTATGTTCTGTGTAAATAAGGAGTAATCATAGTGAGATTGTGCAAATCCCATATCAATCAGTGCCTTGGTAAGTTTCAGATTCCACTGTCTTGCTGCTTGCTTTAGTCCATACAAGGACTTATAAGTTTGCAGACCATGTGTTTTTCCTTCTGGTTTGCAAAACCCTCAGGAATCTGCATGTACACCTTCTCAGTAAGATCACCTTGAAGAAAGGCATTGTGCACATCCATTTGGAAAATAAACCAGCCACAAGAAGCAGCTAAAGCCACAACAGATCTGACTGTAACTATCTTTGCCATAGGAGAAAAGGTCTCAGAGTAGTCAAGACCTTCCTGTTGACTATACCCCTTAGCTACTAGCCTTGCCTTGTACCTCTCAACCTCCCTAGAAGCTTGATATTTGACCTTGAAAACCCATTTACACCCAATAGGAATCATAGAAGCAGGAAGAGGTACAATAGACCAGGTGCCATTATCCTCTAGTGCAGTAATTTCAGCTCTCAGAGCCTCTACCCAATGAGTGTCCTGACAAGCTTCTAAGTAAGTATTGGGTTCAGTGATGGAAGAGTAAGCAACAAGGGAAGCTCTGTATAAAGGAGATAGTCTAGAGTAGGATATTTATTGAGAAAGAGGATACAAACAAGCATTTCTGGCTGTAAGTGTAACATAAGAGTCCAGCCAGACTGGTGGTTTGGAATGCCTAGATGATCTCCTAGGTTGAATATGAGATAATGGTTCTGAGGATACATTTATAGATGAAGACACAGTGGGAGAACTGGACTCAGAAACTGTAAGAGAAGGCTGATGAGTTAGTGGAGTGGAGCTGGTTGTATCAGTGAATGAACTATCAAGAAGAATAAGAGTAGGAAACAAAGGAGCAGGTTGTCATGCCTCAAATCCCATTAAGACGGACAGGCACCCGATGCAATAAAGGACCGAGAGAACCAACATGTAACCTGTGCCTACTATGCATATAACTATGACAATCTTGTGACAAGTTCACATAGGATGCAACGATACGAACCAACATAAGTAGACCCAAAACTTATATACAAGACTTGGCCGTTGAGGCCACAACTTGTTAAGACGCAACTGAAGCATATACATAAGTCTACAAAGCCTCTAAAAGATAGAAAACCTTAGGTTAGGTCGGGACAGACCCCGCCTTACTCTTAACTACGATACAATACCCAAAATGAATCTACCAAAGACTCAGTAAAGCTCTGAATC
>NW_006239579.1:113263-113494 GCF_000226075.1 Solanum tuberosum | reverse complement strand
ATCAGATTTCATGCCGAAGAATATTGAATCGAATAGCCTTACATACCTTATCGAGGATCAATACAACTATTACGATTCGGCCTCTCCTTTCAGGTTTTAATCTACAATATAAGTCATGATAAATTTAAATTAGCAGCTATCACACCGTGAGCCTCGTAAAACAGTAGCTAACTTTGACGGATAATGAGCCTATACAGCCCTTAAAACAATGTGTATCACCGCACCTTCCTT
>NW_006239579.1:94965-112614 GCF_000226075.1 Solanum tuberosum | reverse complement strand
GGCTTAAATTTCATTTTCCTTTTATTTAACTTAGTTTGGGCCTCAAGTGAGTCCATTAGCATAGGCCCAAATTTGATCTATAAACCTTGACATTTTTAACTAGATCCATATAGTTCAAGTAGGTGATGCACCTGCTTGGTTCTTTGGACTGGTCAATAAGTCAAAGTAGGTGATGCACCTACTTGTCACCTACTAGCTTAGTTAAGTCAAGCAAGCAACTTACCTATTTTAATCTATTTTCTAATTATTAATCTCTTTTTCTTTAACTTAGCACTTAACTTTCAACTTTAAGCTCAATTACCACCTTCCCGTCTCGAGTTTAAATATTTCCGTTGGAGTTATAACTTGCAGTACACATGCTGCAACGTGCAGGGCATCACATCACCTTCTGAGCTAGTTTTAAACCAACACTAATCATATAAGAAATATGGTCCCTCACTTATACTATAAGGCTATGTCAAGTATCATAGGAACAGAACAAACATATGCACAATACGGGCTGTTACACAGGTGCAGACTCAAGATCCTTGAAAGGGAAGACTTCTTCCTTAAACACAGTATCCCTACTTACAAAAAAAGATTTTGAACCTAAGGCATATAGCACATATCCCTTTTGAGAGGAAGAGTAACCCATGTGTATAACAGGAATAACTCTAGGTGCAAATTTGTCAAGTGTCTTTGGATTAGTTGCATAGCATAAACTGCCAAACACTCTAAAATGATTAAGACCTGGAGACTGACCAAACAACTTTTCAAATGGAAAACAACCCTTTAACAACATGGAAGACAATCTATTAAGGATATATACAGCTGTAGTCACACAACATCCCCAAAATTTTGTTAGAAAATGAGATATTTCTAGATGGTTTTTTGTTTAATTGTTCTTTTTTAAAATATTATGTTAAGTATGTAAAGTAAAGGTAGTCCTTGTTTTATGGAATATGTTTTGTAAGAAAGTCAATAGTGGTTGGATATGTATGGTCCTCTACTAACTTTGGAAAAACTTATGTAGATATAAGTGTTTGCCTTTTAAAAGCTGTAAATGAATGAAAATTTCCTCTGCTGAACCTTATCTTTTTTTTTCTCTAAAAGTTTCAAATCCTAACAGTGGTATCAAGAGCCCTTCTTCTTGAGGGGTCTGTGAAGGCAAGAAGGCTAAGGTTTTTTCTCCTTCTAAGGTGAGAGATGAGCAGCAGTAACATGGCATCCAACAACTTCTTGGGTGCAGACCCTCCTATGTTTACAGGAGAAAATTGTCACATATGGGTGGTAAAGATGAAGGCTTATCTCAAAGCTCTTAGTCTATGGGAAACAATTGAAAGTGAAGATGATCCTCTTCCCACTTGGACCAAATCCAACAGTTGCACAAATGAAGATTTATGAAGATGCAAAGTCAAGGAAACCCAAGGCTCTCACATGTCTTCATTCAGCACTTTCAGATGTGATTTTCACAAGAATAATGGCTTGTGAAACACCTAAAGAAGTATGGGAGAAGCTAAAAGAGGAGTTCGATGGAAGTGATAGAGTGAAGACTGTCAAACTCTTAACTCTCAAAAGAGAATTTGAGATGTTAAGGATGAAAGAAGGAGATACTGTGAAAGAGTATTCTGCCAAACTTGTGGAGATTGTAAACAAAGTAAGGTTGTTTGGTGAAACCTTTTCAGATTCAAGGGTGGTGGAGAAGATGATGATAAGCTTACCAGCAAGGTTTGAGTCCAAGATTTCAGCAATAGAAGAATCTTGTGATTTGAAGACTTTATCTGTGGCAGAACTGATCAGCAAGTTGCAAGCCCAAGAACAAAGATCAAGTATAAGAGATGAAGAAGTAGCAGAAGCGGCATTTCAAGCATAACATAAAGGCAAACAGCCTATGAAGGACAATAGAAGGATGTAAGGAGATAAATTAGAAAAGGGAAAACCAACGAAGGAATCTTTAAAGAGAGGGAAGTTTCCACCTTGCAGCCACTGTAAAAGAACCAATCATCACGAAAAAGACTGTTGGTTCAAAGGAAAGCCACTGATTCAGTGTAGATTCTGTAGAAAGATGGGTCATATTGAGAAAAATTACAGGTCCAGGCAGAATCAACCACAGCAAAACCATGTGCAGTAGGCAAATTTTGTTGAAAAGTCCGAAAATGAAGAAAAAATCTTGTTTATGGCTTCTCATGTAGAAAACACAGCCAACAAGTCCTCATGGTTCATAGATAGTGGATGCACGAGTTATATGTCACACAATGAGCTCTTGTTTCACACACTTGACAAGTCATTCAAAGCTAAAGTTAGGATGGGAAATGGTGAAATGGTTGATGCACATGGAAAGGGTTCAGTTTCCTTTCAGACTACACAAGGTACAAAGTTTATACATGATGTGTTGTATGTTCCTTCTTTAGCATGTAACTTGTTAAGTGTGGCTCAAATGATGTCTAAAGGCTATTCCTTATTTTTTAAGGACAAACATTGTTTGATTTTTGACTCCGAAGATAGTTTGATTGTTAAAGTAAGAATGGTGGATAAAACTTTTCCTTTAGATGGGAGGTTTGATAGTGCAAATTTTGCAAGTAAGGATGAGTCATGGTTGTGGCACAAAAGATATGGTCATTTTAACTATGCTACTTTAAAGTCTATGTATGAAAAGGCCTTGACTAAGGATTTACTTGAGATTTCACTGTCTAAAGAAGTTTGTGAGTCATGTCAGATGGGTAAGGTACACAGAAAATCATTTCATAAAAGTGCTACTTGGAAGGCAACTGGAAAACTTGAACTAGTTCACATTGTTGTGTGTGGACCTATGCAGACATCATCTTTGGGACACAATAAATATTTTGTGCTCTTTATTGATGACTTAACAAGGATGACTTGGGTGTATTTTCTGAGTAACAAGTCTCAAGTATTTTCAGTTTTCAAGAAATTTAGAGCTTTTGCGGAAAAACAAAGTGGTTGTAAGCTAAAGGCTTTGAGGTCGGACAATGGTGGCGAATACACTTCAAATGAGTTCAATAAGTATTGTGAAGATATGTGGATTGATCACAAACTGACAGTAAGCTATTTGCCCCAACAAAATGGAGTCTCGGAGAGGAAGAACAGAACAGTAGTTGAAATGGCAAGATGTTTGTTGCTGGAGAAGAAACTGCCACAAGGCTTTTGGGCAGAAGCTAGTTATACACAAGTGTATTTGTTAAATAGGCTGCCAACAAAAGCTGTGGATGAAAAGACTCCTATTGAGGCATGGAGTGGAATACAACGATCTGCCAAGCATCTAAAAGTTTTTGGTTCGATATGTTATTCTCATGTTCCTTCTGTCAAAAGAAGCAAACTTGAACCAAAAGGTGAATTGGGGATCTTTATTGGTTATTCATCACAAGCCAAGGGTTATAGAGTTTTCAACTTGCAAACAAAAAGTATTTCAATTCGAAGAGATGTAGTCGTGGATGAACATGCTTATTGGAACTGGGATAAGGAGCAAATTGAGAAAGATAATGCAGTTTTTCAGAACTTGAGTCCGTTGCCTGAAATCAAATCATTTGGGTCTGAAACTCTGGAAGAAAACGAAGAATCAGACGGGGAATCCTCACTTGATCCGCCAATTTTGAAGACAACGTCTCTTTCTGAGATATATGAAAGACGTAATGTTGCAATCTCGGAACCAATTAGCTATCAGGAAGCATCAAGACATGAAGTTTGGATTGAAGCCATGAAAGAGGAGATTGGTATGATATAAAAGAATGATACTTGGAAGTTGGTTGATAAACCCAAAAACAGAAATGTGATCGGGGTGAAGTGGGTTTATAGAACCAAACTTAATCCAGATAGCTCAGTTTATAAATACAAAGCAAGGCTTGTTGTGAAAGGTTACGCGCAAGTTGCAGGTCTGGATTATGGGGACACGTTTGCACCTGTTGCACGACATGATATAATAAGGCTGCTATTTGCTTTGGCAGCTCAATCAAATTGGAAGTTGTATCATTTGGATGTGAAATCTGCATTCTTAGATGGACTGTTGCAGGCGGAGATATATGTTGATCAACTAGAGGGCTTTCAAGTTGCAAGAATGGAGGATAAAGTCTACCGACTTCATAAGGCATTGTATGGATTAAAGCAGGCTCCTCGAGCATGGTACAGTAAGATTGATGATCATCTCATTCATTGTGGCTTCAAGAGAAGTGAAAATGAAGCCACTTTTATATGTGAAGAAGGCTAAAGGAGGAGATGTGTTTGTGGTGTCACTCTATGTTGATGATCTTCTGGTAACAGGAAGCAATAAAGCAATGGTGAATCAGTTCATGCAAGAAATGGAGACCAAGTTTGAAATGTCAGATTTGGGTGAAATGATTTACTTTCTGGGAATGGAGATTCATCAAGCTACTGTTGGAACCTTTATTTCTCAGAGAAAATATGCATGGGATATTCTTAAAAGGTTCAAGATGGAGAGATGCAAGTCTGTACCGACTCTACTGGTTCACAATGAAAAGATTTCGAAGTTTGAAGGAGGTGACAGGGCTGATCCAACAGTTTATAGAAGTCTGATTGGTAGTTTGCTATATTTAACAGCAACAAGACCCGATCTCATGTTCGCGGCAAGTCTACTGTCTAGGTTTATGCAAGCTCCAAGTCAAGTTCATCTTGGTGTTGCTAAACGAACGTTAAGATATATCAAAGGAACTGCTGATTATGGTATTTGGTTTAAAAGGGAAGACCAAAGGCAACTGATGGGTTATTTAGATAGTGATTGGGCAGGAAGCGTTGATGATATGAAAAACACTTCTGGATATGCATTTACACTTGGTTCATGCATGTTCTCATGGAATTCAAAGAAGTAAGAGGTGATATCTCAATTTTCTGCAGAAACAGAATACATCGCCGCTGCTGGTGCAACTAATTAGGCTCTATGGTTAAGAAAGATTCTACGTGATCTGGAGCAAAATGACATTGAAGCTACTGTCATTAAGGTTGACAACAAGTCAGCAATATCTATGGCCAAAAATCCAGTGCAACATGGTCGTAGCAAGCATATAAATGTGAAGTTTCACGCTATCAAGCAAGCAGAGAAGGATGGCGAAGTTAAACTTGTTCATTGCAGCTCAGATCAGCAGATTGCAGACATCATGACCAAGGCTCTTCCTAAGGGGAAATTTGAAGTTCTAAGGGCTAAGTTGGGAGTATCCAAGAAAAATCTCAAGGAAGAGTGTAAGAAAATGAGATATTTCTAGATGGTTTTTTGTTTAATTGTTTCTTTTTTAATATTATGTTAAGTATGTAAAGGAAAGGTAGTCCTTGTTTTATGGAATATGTTTTGTAAGAAAGTCAATAGTGTTGGATATGTATGGTCCTCTACTAACTTTGGAAAAGCTTATGTAGATATATGTGTATGCCTTTTAAAAGCTGTAAATGAATGAAAATTTCCTCTGCTGAACCTTATCTTTTATTTTCTCTAAAAGTTTCAAATCCTAACAAATTTAAGAGGTATACCAGCCTGGAACCTCAATGCTCTAGCCATATCAAGAATGGATCTATGTTTCCTCTCAGCTACTCCATTTTGTTGAGGAGAATAGACACAGGAACTTTGATGAATAATACCATTTGCTTTGAACAAATCATCTACTTGAGAGTTAAAGAACTCAGTTCCATTGTCTGTTCTCACACACTTGACAGCCAAACCAAATTGAGTTTTAACTATGCATAGAAAATGTTGTAACACAATAATAGTATCTGATTTGGTATGCATTAAAAAGATCCAGGTATATCTTGACATATCATCCACCAATGTTAAGAAATATCTTTTCCCATCATGATTAGGAACTCTGTAAGGTCCCCAGACATCACCATGTACAATATCAAAAGCAAAGATAGAAGTAGAAACACTAGTAGGAAATGGTAACCTTGACTGTTTAGCAATTGGACATATAGAACAGATATGCTCAGACATAGGAGCAGTACATGTTCATTGAAATAAAACCCACATAGCATAGTAATAACTGAAACCCGCAGTCAAGCCTAAATAGTCTCAATTATTATGATACAATTTTTTTCATATTCCTTATTGAAAGCCACTAAAGGTAGTTACTTATTTCACATCATCATTATATATCTTTTAATGTAGAAATTGATATATGGAGTAAATGGATGCAGTTGTGGCTGCTTGGGTTACAGTAACTGAAGGCAAAAGGTATTGCTGATGTTTTGGTGACTATGGATTAACTATTTAACTCGTGCGTGCTTGTTTCAAGAGAGTGATAACTTCTCCTTTGTTCCCTTTCGGGTTCGGTCTCACAACTCAGTCAGTGAAAGGAGAAAAACATGATTCAAATGAAGGAATTTTTGTTCAAGAAAAGCTTCATAATATATGATTTTGAGAATTCTTGGTAGACTAGCAAGCAAAGATGAAAAAAATAAATGAGTAAAATTATCATAAAAGCAAGTATCTGGTTATTTTCTTTAAATACATTGCTTGAGTTCATATAAAATAATATTGCTATCAATATGTTTCTTTTGAAAAAAAAGTAATAATATTTGTTATATTTATTGTATTATTATGTTTTCGTTTGACTTGAAAATCAAGGCTCTTGAATATTACTAAATGAAAAGTCTACAATAAATTATAACATCATATATTTTCGACGTCTTTTAGTCTTTTTCACGTCATGTAGCGTTATTTATAGAATATTTTCAAAAAGTTTGAAGATATAGCATCTCTATCAGAAACTTGGAATGAAGTGGAGAAGTTTTGTATGGAAAAGACTATTAATTAATTAAATATTCTCTATTTGTTAGACGGTGAATGGTGATGGTATATATGTGGTAATTTTTTTAATAAGAAATATATAAGTTCTAAATCGCAAAATTGAAGAGTATTTTCCCTTTTATATGTAGCATTCTTACCATGGTGAATTGTGTTATTCGCGGGTTTGGTAGAACCTAGAGTTTCAAAGTCGAATTACACTAATCGCCAAGAAGTAAGGGAGGAGGAAGTAAGTTGTTTACAAAGCTTTGTTTCCCAACCCCACCCTATAGTTGTAATACTCAAACTTGTTGCTACTTGATTCAAAATGTAACCATTGGTCCCTCACTTTCTCTGTTTCCGCAATCATAACCACTTGTCATTTCGATTACTTCATCCATAGTGACTTGAATCAGACAAACATTTCATAACTCCAACTTCTGCTTAGGACCCCACTACGTTTAAATTCTGAATCCGCTATTGCTTAGATAAAAAGTTAAGACGGACTAGATTTGGGTGAGGGAAGAGTACAGTGCAAGGAAAAAACAATTAATTGTAAATGTTGGCATTACTGCAACCACCAAAACATAAGACTTATACAAAGATCCTCATTCCACAAATAAGAACAAGGGGAATACATAGTGATACTGCGAAGAATTGTAGTGATATCTAAGACTGCAAAAAGTTTCCTATTCATATAGGGTGGCAAGGTGCAGTGATTGTCAACATGAAACTGCAAACGCGTTAGCTACAACCAAGAAACTAGCAGTACTTATTCGATGTATTGTCAAGCGCAGACAATGTCAACCAGCCCAGGTATGAGATCAGCACCTCAAGCAATGTACTTGTATGTGTTCGTGTTCTCCAGGTCTCTTTCCAAGTAGTCTCGAGTGATAAGATCTTCGATCCTCTTTTTGATTGCTTTGACATCAGGCTACATAGGTAACAATTCAAGAATCAGACTGAGATAAAGCTAGTAAATGTAATGTCCAATGTGGAGGTACTTATTTCAAATTTGGATTTTGGGGCATTACCAAACGAAGCTACAACAACATAAGTGGGGTCTGGAAAAGGTAGGATGTAAGCAGACCTTATCTCTACCTTTGTGGGGGCAGAGAGGTTGTTTCTGATAGACCCCCCCGGCTCAGAAAAAGCAGGAAAGTAAAAGAAAGAAAACGAGACAACAAAATAACAATGTACAAAACAATTGTAGCAACAGATATTAATACAGATTAGAGAAAAAGTAACTATGCAATACCTATATTATACTACTAGAAGTACGAGAATACTCGACAACCTACTATGTTTAGATATCCAAAGTGGTTGAAAAATTGTGGTTACCTTGAACATTTTGCTCAACTGCTCAACACACTCCAAAATTAGCTGTTGATGAGTTAGAACTTTCTTGGCTTTCATTATACGCACCAGACAGGCATCAATTGCATAACGTCTATCCTTGCCGACTTCCTCAACCATTTTCTTCCTATCGTCAACAGGAGGCAAAGGGACCTGAAAGGTACAAACAAGTCGTGTTGCTAAAGTAAAAGTTCCCAAGTATACCTTCATAAAAAAAACATCATTGTGGAGTAACGTGTGAAGTTCTCAAGTATCTATACCCGAATCCTCCTCATTTTGTCAGTGAACTGGGAGTTGAACTCAAAATGATCAGTTGATGAAACAGTTCTACCGCTAGGCTCCTTGTTAAGAATTTTGTACTTGGCACATGACACAGATGCCAGCACTCTGACCAAGTCATCATCAGCCAAATTTAACTCAGTCTTGATGTCAGAGTAACTCCATTTATCAGAAGCATTAAACAGTAATAGTGCAGCAGCCTGAAAAGAGGAAAAAATGTTAATCCAACAGCATATTTGCAATAGAAATACTTGACAAATCGATCACCTGGTAAGTTCCCAGAATCAATTCAATAGTTTTCTGTTCAAACTTTCCGTTAAGGTTACATTGTCCCAATGAGAATATCCATGTTAATTTCCTGTGTTTCGTTTTTTTCTGATAGAATTCCTTGAAGGACTCCACACCCTTTGCCTGAGACAAATGAATGACAAAACCAAAGAGCTCAGAAAAAATAAGAACAACATAACAAAGTGGGATCTTGAGAGGGTAGTGTATGTTGACCTTATCCCTGCCTCAGAGATAAAGAGGTTGTTTCCGATAGACCCTTGGATCAAGAAAAAACAGTCCAAAAAGAAGTAATGGAAGTGAAAGCATAACAAAGCATTTTGGGTCGTAACTACATCTAAACAATACGATAATTGAAGTACAAGAAACAATATATAGTAACAGATATTGAAGGACAAGAAACCACAGGAGGGATACTACGACTACTAGTATGGATGGATAGCAAGAGAAGCACATCTTACCATTTCCACAGGGAGATTCAGATCACACGATTTATAACTAGGCCAGAATCCAGTTGTAAGAACAGTGACAGTCATATCGATTCCAGGATTTGTTGCAGGGTTGTTGCTGATATATTCCTGAAAGTGGGTCTGATTTTCTTTCACCAATGACAAATCTGTCACCTGTTTTGCATTTCCAACCAACCGTTTTTTAGATATCTCAAAGGACGAGAAGAGACAAAAACTTTAGAAGTCCATTAAACTATCCTAACCATTCCCTCCATCTTGGATGTAAACTGTCCACCACACTGCTGCTTTAGCTTTGATAAGATAAGCCTTTCATGTTCTTCATTGGCACTTCTATCAAAAAGCAATCGGCGAGAAAGCTTCTTCCTATCATTCATTAAGACAATTAGCATACCAAATGGTTAAACATGTAACAATCAACTCAAATGATTTTGTTAAAAGAACTGCTGGCAGTAGATTCAAACCTGTAGAACTCAGCAAACACATCTTTGTCGCTGATGTACGTAACAAGCTTGACCACCTACACAAAAAGTAAACCATTTTGACGGTGTTAGAGCAAGAATATGAAGTTTTGACCACCAAAATGAAGAGGGATGTAAATTTTGTGCATACCTTATCCAATGTATCCTCAATAACATCGTCACTGAGTTGTTCACTCCCACCTTTCTTAAGGGTATTATCACAATAAGAAGCAAGGAGCTCCGCAGTTGAAGAGCCGGCAACACTTTTGTTACAGAAGACCTCAAATGCCTCTTTCAGAGCCTATGAAAGTCAAGAGTTTATACATCAGCGAGTAGGGGAATGAGTGAAGACGATGCTTGAGTTCTTCTATATTCACACTTTTCCTTGTAAGAGTCACATTTATCCTTGTGGAGCTCATATGTATACTTTACCATATCACATCTAACAATTTTCTTTACATGGTATCAGAGTTAGGTACATCCCAATTTATGATTTATGATGTTGGACCCCCCATATTAAATTGTCCACGCTCCAGATGCCCATTCCTAGGCGTGAGGTCGGGTGTTAAGTCCCACATCGGTGGGATGAGAAGAATTTTAACTCCTTACATGCACTTAGACAATCCTCCACCTCAAGAGTTAGATTCAAGATCCATTTCTTTACAATAACATCTCAAGTAATACATCATAAGATCAACACACAATGGTTAACAACTGGAATACCTTGTGAAAGATAGAGTTATCAGCAAAACAGCCTTTCACATACACCATATACTTGTCATGCAGATCAAATGCCTTCTTGACAAAGTCCTGAGGGAAGAGATGGGTCCATCATTGAACCAACTAACAATTACATAAAATGGACCTCTATTCACAATATAGCAGATAGTATTTTACCTGCTCCTGTGAACCACCCGAGCTTTCGGTCTGTAGAAGAACATACATATCATCATTTACAAATTACAACACCAATAAACTACAATGCAAAACAAAATTACTTGGAAACCATAAGCATAGCCAGTCGCAAAACCAACTTCAGATATATGTTACTTATTTTGCAAAAGCTTTTTACTCCACTCAGATTCTAGTTTCTTGGGAACTTTGAAAGTTTTCTAAGATTGGGATGCTGATACATATCTACCTTGTCCTTGTCTTGTTACAGTTTATACAAAAACATCTCTCATAGTGTTCAAATGAGGCATTATTTTTTTCCTGAAGCTTAAAAAACTTTATCGAAGAAGAGGAGCTAATGGAAGCTAATCGTAAAGTCAACATACAACATTGTCAAGTAAAGCACAAGTTTTGGTTATTGGATATCAAACCTTGTTATTTGCTACATCTGCAGCCTGTTGCACTACGACCATGCCTTCAGCAGCTACGTGCTGCAAATATGTACCATCAGAAATTGCACGGTCCCAAATCGGAACAAAAAGAAGAAAAGCAAAATCTTGAAGTGGTGGTTGCTCATCATATGGTATGGATGATTAAACTACCTGCTTAAAAATCTCTGCTACTAGTTCTATCCCTTTAGGAATTTTGTGGAATAGATTATACATTCGAGTCAAATCCTCAACCTGTGATGGGAGAAAGGAGGAATAAGAAAAAGCAAAACTGCCTCAAATACAATGTAAGATCCATAAAAACAATTAAGCACATAATGTTCTACAGAAAAAAAGTAAAGAAAAAGGGGGTGGGGGTTTAATACCTTCTCATCTTTAAGCAAAGCTCGGCATCCAGAATCCTCCTTCTCAAGCAACTGATTGGTATATGTAATCAATACCTGATTTTGCATTTTCTGCAGCAAAAATGTTGGTCTCAGCTTTGAAAAAAATAAATCCAACCAAAGAAATATAATCAACTGACTCTTTCTGAGTAAAAACTAAAACATTATATTTGTGCGTTTGGTTCAAGAAAGATAAGGTTCCATAAGTAATAGAACAGTTAATACTTGACAAAGAGGTACAACTTCTCGAAACACTAGACACATCCGCTCTTCCCTCTCCCAACAGTAAAGAACATTCTTTTTTTTTTTTATAACCGTGGTTGTCCGGGAATAAAGAACATTCAAAAAAGAAGGTTCTGTAAAACAAAATCCTTACCTGTTACCAAGGGGAAACATATACAATCAAGTACACAACATCAATAACCTGACAAAACTCCACAAAAGTAACCCCTTCATTCTTCCCTTCTTTAGGTTCTAGAGAACATAGAAATTTTATCAAGCATCAGTTATAGTACCAGTGCACAGTCTTGCTGTCCGTTCATATTATTAGTCGTACTATTGCTCCTATAGTTTCTTATCCTTCAATCTTGTTACTATATGTTGTTCATATTGTTTCGTTATAGTTTTTATTTTGTTACTATCTGTTGTTTTTGTTGTTATCTGTTATTTCTTGTACTCCTGTTACTTCTTTTTCTAGGACTACTTTGGACTGTTTTTCCTTGAGCTGAGGGTCTATCGGAAACAGCCTCTCTCTGAGTTAGGGGTAAGGTCTGCGTCCACTCTACCCTCCCCAGACCCCACTTTGTGAGACTACTTTGGGTATGTTGTTGTTGTTATAGTACAAGATATAACAGTGTATCTTCGTAACACATTCATTTGTAAATGAGAACCTTTTCAGGCTTTATGTGTATCTATATGTCATAATGTATGGCGAGATGGAAGATGCTACTAGCTATCGCATGACATAACACAGATATAATTGTGAAACTCCAAAACTGACCTCAAGAAGTTTTGTCTCAGTGCTAGAGTGCAGATAATGAGACACTCTATCCTTCTCCTTTTGCAAGCACTCCTCTGCCTGTGTCAGCAAAGAACGGGCGTTAGAACCTATTCTAGTATAAAAATGGAATACAAGAGCAATTCTCGAGGTGAAAGAGTTGTGAAAATCATTTCTACCTTTAGCATATACTCTGGACAAGAATCTTCAACAATCCAGGTTGAAGCTTTTCGAGAATAATGACAGGCAGAATCTCGAAGCATTGCCTCTTCAAAGTCATTAACGTAATAATCCATCCTTCCCTTTCCCATATCAATATACAAATCTATCACATTCTTCAGTAATACTCTGTCGATTTTCTCACCCTCACGTTCCTGATCAATCTGATACAAAACGATACTTCAATAAGCCTCATATCTAGCAGATAGAATCCGAACACATTGAGTCTAACAGAAAAAAAAAATGAAAAAAGAAACACTTACCAGTGCTATGACAGCATCTGTAACTCTACCTTTCACATCATGATAAACCTATTATCAACAAACACAACGATATAAAGAGACTTTATCATAATAGTAACTCAGAGAAGACAAATACAGTAAAGAAAAATTAAACAGCAGAATAATCATTCCAAAAGCTAACCAGATCTCGGAAGCAACTCAAACCAACTTCATTAAGTGCAGGGACTTCAGCTCGTTTGATAAAAAACTTGTCAAGATAACGGAAAAACTTTAAAAGCCATTTGACCATAAGTTTATGAGATGCCCATCTTTTCTCAAGCTCCTTCAACAAGAATTCATCATGCTTCTTATTCAGAGAAGGCAAAACCTAATGGAGCAAATGGAGACTGGTTACTATTTCGAACAGCATCACAAAACAATGAGATTGAGATAGCGAAATGTTCTTACAATAGTAATGATGTAATCTTCAACTGCTTCTTTGTACTTATCGTACAGTTGCTCAGAGTAATCATGAGGTGCTTTCTGAGTACACATGTTATAGATAGTGCTATGCTTCAAATTAAGGAGAAACATGTTCGACAAATAGAAGTGATAATCGAAAAGGACTAACTAAGAAAGAAAACATGCAGTCTAAGCTCAAGGAATGCCAAGGATACGTGTAGAGCATCACGTACTCGTCTGAGGTGAATGACTCCGGCTCTCCTTCTATGATTATCTTTAACTTATTAAGTCCCTTTTGAACACACTCCATTCCTTCCTCCAACTCGATAGTCTTCTCCTCCGTCTCCTCCATCTTGGAAAATTCTTGTTAATACGATCTAATATAACAATTAGAAACCACAAATAAAAAGACATTTCATACTAAAAGAAATGCATCAAGTCTGGCTGATTAATGTTATATAGTAGTTGTAGGAACATGCAAAAAGCTATTACAATGATCAAATTACAAATACATATTGATATAAAACATCTAAACAACAACAACAACAAAAAAACAGTTTTTAGAACATCAATTCAATTTTAAATCCTAGATCCGCCTCTGTTATTCGAGTAAATGTTAAACCAAAACAAGTTCAATTTCGACTCAAACCAATATAAATATCACAAACATTTCAACAACAATTAGATTCTGAACTCGTAATTTCAAAAGTAGAGTGAGTTTAGTTCTAATAAAAACTTCAAATCCTAAATCCGCTTATGATATTCAAGTAGTTTTTAAAGCAAAACGAGTTCACTTTCGACATCAGACCATATATATAAAAATAATGACTGAAATTTTCAACAAATATCAGATCCCAAACTCATATAATTGCAGAAGTACAGTAAGTTCAATTCTAATAAAAACTTCAAATCCTAAATTCGCCTCTGTTATTCGAGTAATTGTTAAACCAAAACGAATTCAACCAAACCCAGTAGTACTTTCGACTCAGACCATTTATATAAAATATAACATTAGCATTTCAATAAAATAATAGATTCTGAACTCGTAATTTCAAAAGTAGAGTGAATTCAGTTCTAATAAAAACTTCATATCCTAGATCCGCCTATGATATTCAGCTAATTGTTAAAGCAAAATGATGACTGTATATAAAAATAATCACTAAACTTTCAACAAATATGAGATTCTGATCTCGTAATTTCAAAAGAACAGTGAGTTCAATTCTAATAAAAACTTCAAATTGTAGATCCGCTTGTCGTAACTGTTTATAAAAGAAGCAGCAAAATGAGTTCAATTAGAGAGCGAAAATCGTACTGGACCGAATGCTAACTTGAGCAAATGTGAATGGATTTTTTCAAACTTACGAAAAATGGTGATCGATTGAAGAAAGCAAATGGAGATAAATAAAACATGAATGCGTGGAATTCGGTTGTATTTTGGTTGAAATTGTAAGAAAAAAGCCTAAAAATCGCATCGTCAAAAAGTAGCAACATGAAGACCCAAAAATGGCGCTACAAGATGTGGAATTCCTTCTATTTCTTTTCTTGTCAATTTTTATTTAAACTTCACATACTAACCAACTTAACTGTAATGCTTATTTTCCTTTCAAGGGAAAATGACAAATATACCCTTCAACTTCGCTTGGGATTTAATTTTAAACACAGTTAATATTACTAATCTATTTATATTTTTCAAAAATTTTATAGTAGTTGTTAAAACATTGATGTAATGTCTTCACTATCATAAATTTCTTTTAACTATATTATAGTTTGTTTTAATGAGAATATAGTGAGAAAAATGGTCTGGTAAAAAATACCTCTGAACTAAACACAAACGTTCTACATGGCAAATTGTGTGAGATACGTGTCTACATTCTCTTTATGATAGTTTAAGTGCTTACTTGTACACATTACACGTTAAATATTATGCCCAACTTTAAAATCACCACGGCCAAAATTGTAAATGCTCCTTCAGATTAACTAGAAATCAAAAAACACTGAATATAATTTCAAACAGGAAAGGTTTATCAATGTTTGAACAAAGCAAATGAAGGCTTTTAAATTATGGCAATATCAAAAGCAGCAAAATTAGCTACAGTATAGCACCAGAACCTAATGCAAGGTAAATAATTAAAACAAGTTACAATGAGGGTGAACAATTCGCAAACAATGTAGACAATATCATATCACAAATTGTGATTAAAAGCAGAAAAAAACTACTTCACAGTAAGGCGAAATTCGATTTCTTTCATCATTGGAACTGTTTACGAGTTTGAGCTGGAAGGCCACTACCTTGCTCACTGCTGGCAGCAAAATCAATTCGGTCTATAAATACTTTGATAACCTCCCACCAGCATAGATACCAGGTAACTTTGTCCACTGCTCTCATTTTTTCTTATCTACTCTCTTGTCGTTCCTCCCTCTCTTTCTAAACTCTCGATTTTCAGAAGGGTACTGCTTCTTGATTAATAGATTACACATAGCTCTTTTCACTGCTTCTGCAGCTGCGGATAGTGCATCTTTCTCAATGAACGAACTCCCCTGCAACGTTTGAAGGAGCTGTTCACTACCTGGTAAATCTTTATCTTCTAAGACACGTGCCTCCTGCTCAACAGAGTCCTGGTTGCTCTCGCAGAAACCATTGAGAACCTTCACACGAGCCAAAGGTGCTGAATCAGAAGTACATAGACTTGATGCACCCATGACCATCCACAATTGATTTGATGAAGAGGCAGCTGCTAAGCTTGTGGGAATAAAAGTCTCCCCAGGAATTGGAACCACCTGGAATTTACATCCAAGGGAAAAGGTTAAACAAATACAAAAAAAATGGGTAGCCCAGTGCACTAAAGCTCCCGTGATGTGCGGGGTTCAGGGAAGGGCAAGACCACAAGGGTCTACGCAGCCTTACCCTGCATTTCTGCAAGAGGCTGTTCCCACGGCTTGAACCCGTGGCCTAAGTCACATGACAACAACTTCACCAGTTATTCCAAGGCTTCCCTTCCTTCAGAATTAAATAGATTTTTGTGATTCAGAGATGGTGGTAAAGGAACCTACTCTTGCAACATGGAGAGATTTAGCTGAAAGGTTGCAACTCAAAAGCATGACGCCTGCTAAGCTACAGTGCAACGGAGAAAGGTATTATGATTCAAGAACAAATTAATAGAGCTCTTTAAAGGATGAAAAGGTAACATGTTGGCATAACGAGAGACTTACCTCTGAAGAGCCACCGCGATTAGTGATCCACCAGGAGTGGCACAGAGATCAGTGACAGCCAGCAACCTGTCATCTATTCCTTCTTTTGACTGTAATAGTCCTGTCTTCACAATTGCAGAGAAAATTAAGAACTAAGCTAAACATGAAAGCTTTAATGCAGTTCTTGTTTCAACACAAGAAACGTAGAGGAAAAAAGGAAATGGAACAAAGAAAGATCGATCGCTTCACGCCCTATTTCACAATCACCACATGCTTATGGATTGAAAATCAGCCAAATCAAATCACTAAAGATTTATTTTCTAGCAAGAGATTCAATCAGCCAATTGGTTATTGTGATGGAGAGAGAAAACCAAATTAAATCTATCAAGTATCTCACTCCAAAAGAGATGAAGCTACCTCTCCAACATGACAGGTATCGAGAAGAGAACCACAAGTGAAGTCCCACAAGCGTACCTGGAAAAAAGAAAAAAAAAAAAGAGCAACGGTTGCATGATATTATAACTCCTTATAGAATATGCCTCAAAGTAGATAAAAAAATGAAAATGAAATAAAATGCTCATATAATTCTTAAGTAATTAATTTCATTTAACTAGACACTTAAAAAAAGTATTTGTCGTTTACGTTGCCAATTTTGTTTAGTATCGAACTCAAGGGTGTGGCCTAGGAGTCACTGGTCAATGAAGTTGGAGGAGAATCATGAAAACTCAGGTTTAAATTTCAGCAGACACACACAAAAAAAAAAGAAAAAAAAAAGGGTGATTTCCTCCCATCTGCCAAAGCTTTGGTGGGCAGTTACACAATTGAATAATCGAGGTGCATGCAAGTTGGCCGAATACCATCATAAAAAAGATCGATTTTAGTTTCTTAGTTGCTAGGTCACCGGCTAGTGTTAAATAGA
The DNA here is from genome assembly GCF_000226075.1 of Solanum tuberosum. Classification (NCBI taxonomy): domain Eukaryota; kingdom Viridiplantae; phylum Streptophyta; class Magnoliopsida; order Solanales; family Solanaceae; genus Solanum; species Solanum tuberosum. The sequence continues at coordinate 95,321 of NW_006239579.1, read as the reverse complement.
GAGGATCAATAGCCAAATGCAGAGGATGACATTTGTTATCTTTTCCAAATTGAGCCTTAAAAGGCGCAAAAAGGTGATTTGAGTTAAAAAAAATTTAGCTCATTTTAAAAATTTACTCACAGTTGAATCACCACCTCCCGAAAGCAAATACCACTGCTGGGAATCCTGGCTGCAGATGAAGGCAAGGCAGGAAACAAACCTGACAATTGAGACATAATAAATGAGCCATGACCATGATACCAGTAAGCATTGTCAAAACTAGAATTTCTTCCTGTGGAAATGCATGCCGAAGTTCAAAACTCAACAAAATATTTTCATCTATCTTTTATTTTCTTCTTCTTTTTTTTTTGGGGGGG
>NW_006239579.1:91286-94847 GCF_000226075.1 Solanum tuberosum | reverse complement strand
GAGGGGGGAGGTGCTGGAAGGCAATAAAATGCACTTTTAAAAATGAAAGAAGATCGTCAACACAGGTACCGAAAGAGAAACACAGATAACAGTAACACCAACGCCTATGCCATGTTTCTATCTCTAATTTTGTACTCTCTTTTCTGTACTCGTTAGTGGAATTTCTCTGCTAGGTCTCAATAATTGAACCACATTATTTGCTTTAGTTACAGTTTATTTGCTTTTGTTATTGTCTTTATAAGGCCACTTTTGTCTAATTCCACACCACCCGTGTTCACAAACCTACAAAACGTGTAAAAGGAGAATAAATTCGGCAAATACATGCATGGTATAAATATTTCATCAGATGTAACAGTTGGACGACACAAAAAATGACCACCTAAATCATTCTGGTCAAAATGTTTTTCTCCTTTCTTGGGTTAAGTATCCTTATCAAATGTCAAGATTGGCTTTTATCAATAATGACCAGAGAACTGTCACTAGATTTTAAAATTTTATTAGTATAACCAACATTTCAACAGAAAAAGACTATTCTGGATCAGCTTGATCATCACTACTGAGGGTGTTAGGACCACCAGAATTTCAAGAAATTCTTACTCTGAATGGCCAAGGCAAAAACTTTGAATCTCATGAGCCCCATCTGATGGCTTTTCCGGGAACACAGAGACCTGTAATTATGAACCAGAAGAAATTTTGATGTTAGCAAGAGATCATCAAGAAATCTTACTAAGATTCATGGTTAATAAGAAGCATGACATTACTCGGATTTTGAAGTCCCGATCGGCACTAATAATGTATTGTCCGTCAGGTGAAAACTCCTGCAAAGATGGAAAATTCTCTTTGAGAAAAAATAACTAGCTTTTGAAACCAGAGGCCTTGATTAGGGGATCAATCTAGTTTGATAGAAAAAAGTGGGGATGTGATACGTGAGGGCTAAGAATAAGTTGAACTTAATCTTATATGACATAATCATAGACAAAAGGAGTATCATGATCCATTCACCAGAATGGATAATGCTTTACACTTGACCGCCAGAATGTACGAGGCTTGCAAGAAATTGTGCAAGAGATGTGCATCGAGACAGTAGATCTTTATCCATAATATTTGTGTAAAAGAGTTGAGCCACGAATACAATTGCCAACCAGTGTATATAAAAACAAAATTTCCATAGAAAACTGCTTAGAAGGACCACTCATGAGTATCACAACAATATCTGAGTAAATCACTAACCCTCATATGTAGAGGGTAAAAAAATAGATTCACAGAAAACTAAAGCAATTCACACAAAGGGGAAAGGAAAAGAAAATACCAGACTAGTAATGATGCTGCAGTAGTGGGCGAGAATTGGGACTGCCTTCTTATTGGGCAGACTTTGATTTTCATGAGAACCTTCTATTTCAACTGCATAAATTACACCAAATTTATCCGCGAAGGATACAAAACGCCCATCATTACTGATGGCAACAGCAGTAACTCTCTTCTCGGATGACCTATTAAAACCATAGCAGTTAGACAACTTCAACTCCTAATGAGGAAAAAATCAAAAACAAACAAAAAACGGGAAAGAGGGGGAAGAAAAGGAACAAACATCTGCAGAGGTCGGTGCAACCAATAATTATCAGTATAAGAAGAATTTACATAATCAACAGACATCCACTTATCAAAAGATTTTCTGACACAGAAAATTTAGAAGAAAAAATATTATTAGTATTGTTATTATTATTACATGCGATTCGTTCTATTTCGGCAACATTTTGAAGAGTTCGGGCAACTTACTGTCAAGTAAGTCTAAATAAAGCAAAACTTGAACATCAGAAACTTACACCGAACTTATGCACCGCCAAGAATCAGTAACCCAAATCTTAACAAGTTTGTCATCGCCAGCAGATACAAACAGCTTTCCTTCAGCACCATATCGAATTGCTCTTATTGAATCCTTATGCATGTGCACTCCTGAATCATCCACCAATGAAACCGAACAACCTTCTCTGCATCAAAATTGTGGAATATAATATATAATCCAGCTGCAAACTGTAAGTCTTTGATAATGTTGTCAAACTTCCCTCTAATTTGTCTTAAGAAAAAACCAAATTGTATGCCAATATTAGAATGACATCATCCCAAAAATAAACCAAACCTATATATAAGATTACTTCCATTATTGACCAAAAATATAAAAATCTATCATTTAGCTATTGCTGTAAAGAACCTTTATAATCTCCAGTAAAATCTTTATAAGAAACTTTTCTTTAAAATGTATGAGAAGTTTTAAGACATAATACACAGATAAACACTTTAACTTAGTCTCAACTGGTAACTAAAGCCCCCAACTTTGAAAATGCACATCTAGAATGCACCCCCTTAAAGGAGTTTAGATTTGCATTTTCAAAGTTAAGGTGTCCTCCATACACACCTAGATCATGTTGAAATGTGTAGATGGTTACGATGAAAGTTGAGAAGTTCAACTACCCGTGGAGGTCAAGTTAAAAGAGTTTGTCTATGTATTATACCAAGTTTTAATATATACTCACCCATTCCAAACCAAGTGTCACTTTAGCAAAAAAAATTGTCCCAAAAATAAGTATCACTCTAGGAATTCAAGACAATAATTTCCAACTATATACTTATAGTCCATCTTCTAAATATTGTTCAATTCTCAAGAGACATTTATCAAATAGAAGTATTTACACATCATATTTATTGATTTCTTAATGAATGTGATTTTTTTTTAAAGTAACACTTATTTTGGGACAGAGGGAGTCTTTTATACCTCTAGGTTCATTTTATGAGACTATTATTAGTCCGTCCCAAAAATAATGACATCAATTTAACTTAAAATTTCATGGTTTATTATTACAAGTTACAAAAAATCTCTGTTTTCTTAAATTTCGCGCTAAGTCCAACTAAGTCAACATCATTAAAATGGACGAGTACTAAGTTTGAACACATTATCATAATCATAAAAAAAAAGAGTAGAAAATTAAATGATTATTTTTGTATAGTGACTTACTGAAGATTATAGACGCGGAGATTCGAACCGACGGCAACGGCGACGGATTTCTGAGTTGGATGAACTGCAATTAACGCCGGAGCAACCTCAGATTCACGGTTGTGTTCACAATCATCCATGTTAGTTTCCTCCATTGTTGTTGAGTACAGTAAAACCTTCCTCTTTCTTCTCCGCTAGGGTTTAAGGTTCAACAGATTTAGCAGCGGGTAGTATTCAGTTAAGTCCGTTATTTTTGGACGGCCCATTTCTTTAGTGGTCCAGAATTCTCGGCCCACGATGATTTTAGGGAAAATTGTATATAATAGCAAACTATTAATTCAAATTAAATGTTATAAATATAGTTTGATTTAATTGTACCTCATAGCAAACTGTTGCTATTTCACCTCTTTCCTGGTGAATCTTGCTCGCCACTCTCGTTCTCTCCCTCACCTCTCTCGTTTTTTATACAAACGCAAGTGTATAAAGTGCGTTTGTGTTTGTATAAAGCAAGAGAAAATTGTATATATACATATATTTTCGTTCCCCTCTCTCCCCTCTCCCAGATCTCGCTC
>NW_006239579.1:58904-90206 GCF_000226075.1 Solanum tuberosum | reverse complement strand
CTCTCTCACTTTATACAATTGATCTTTTTGTATATGTATACCCAAGCAAATTATACAACTGCTTTCTTTTGTATATGTATAGCGAAATATACATATTTATGTTTGTTATGGAGCGCAATTATGCAAACTTTGTTATAGCTTACAAATATGAATTTTGTGTTTGCTATATGTGAAAGTTGCTCTTTTTTTTTCCTTTTTTTTTTTTTGAGCCGATGGTTTATTAGAAACAAGGGTGAATAAGGGGAGGCGAGGGTGTTCACCCAAATCTCCTCGACAAAAAGTTGGTGTTACGTCATCGGAATAAAAATATATTCACATAGACGTAAGATAATAAGAATAATGACATGGGAGTTAGCATCACATAATTAGGATAAAAATATATTCATCTAGGCGTCACATAAGATAACAGGGGCGGTGACATGGAAGTTAATAGTACAAGAGTAAATATGTGTCCAAAGTTGAATGATAATGACAAATAATATGGAAAAGTATGAGGAAGGGCAAATATAATTATTTAAAAAAAAGAAAGAAAAGAAATATGAACATTTTCCATATTAAAAAATTACAAGAGCTAAGTGATCAAGTGAAGATCTTGAAATTATCCTCATTTTATTTTACTTTTTTTTATTATTGAGAAATTTCTGAGAGGGAATGACGGTTCAATCCATAATCTCATCTTCTCCTTATTTAGTTCTCTTTCCAGTCTGCTATGGTTACACTTTTTTTTTTGAGTTAAGGATCTACAAAAATACATCTTTAATCCACAATAATAGAAATAAGATCTTTGTATATATTTTACCCTTTCTCAACGTGTATGTTGTTGTTGTTAAGACACAATGGGGAAAACTTTGACTAATATTTTGAGAAACTAATAGAGATACACCCAATAGAGAGTGAAAGAGCGACAATAACAATAATAACTACGCCTCAATCCTGGTTAATTGACGAAAAGTGCATCTTGAACGACAAAAGCATGGCTTGAAGTAACCAAGTAAGCAACAAGTTAATCCATCTTAAACTACAATAACGCAACAGTCTCAAACAAGTTGAGGTCAACTATAAATCTGACCCTATTACTCTATTTAAATTCATCTCAAATTACAAACACTAAGAAAACAAAATACTAGTGCTCCTTAATGCAAATACATGTATTTTATCATGTCAAAATCTCCAGTTCTCAAAGTCCGGGTGAACTTCATTCCACTCAAGAACTCAGTAAGGAAGCTGCAAGAAAGCTGAACATCTTGTTGCTTCCATGTTTCTGGCGCGGGATTTCATTTACAGTAGCTTTTAGACAACTAATAAAATAAAGTCGATCACTGCTAAGACAACTCATAGAAGTCATGTTAGATAGGATTTCCATCATTTTCAATCTACGACAAAGGAGACAAGGGCAAGGCATGGAACATGTTTACCCTCAAACTTCATCCACCATTAGTAATCTCAATTTGCTTTTTTCCTGTTCACTTGTCTACTTCACGCTATCCCTAGCAGCCCCTTTAGTGCCAAATGTTCGTTGTAGCATTTTTTCGATAACACTGAAATAAACTTCATCCCCATTTATGCATGTCCTAAATTCTCAGCTGTGTGCAGCCAAGGATTGTCCCTTTGCACCTTGTCAATGGAGCAACCTTACGCCACGCTGGCCTCTCACTTCCAAGGGTCAAGACATCAACATCAGACAGCACTTTGACGCTACAATTCCAGTAATCCGGTCCATTAACCCCTCCAACTATATAAATATCATCTCCCAACCCTATCATAGCATACCCAATTCTCCTACGAAAATCAGATGCTGAAACTATCATTCTTCTTAATTCTCCTTCTTGCTTATAAATGAACCAATTGCTCATAACATAAAGATTTTCCCTAACGACAGTCATCGGGCCCTGGAGCCAAGAATACTCGTGAGCAATCCAACCCTGCTTGAAATTTTCTAAAACCTGAATAGTTGACAAACCTTTATGCAAGACATGAACTTTACCACCAAAAACTACTCCCGAGCAAGCAGAATTGTGCGCATGATGGAGATCAGGTAATTGTACCCAGACATCCGTCTCAGGATCATAGATTTCCGCATTGCATATTGATTTTCTGCGGTTAGTAAAACCCCCTGCAGCGACTATCTTCCCATCCAACACGCAACAAGCAAACATGGCACGAGGAACAAGCATAGATGCACGCGGATTCCATGCTCGGGTTGCAGGATCATATGACCAGACCTTGTCAGTTGCAAAAATTCCATCTTGGTCACCTGTCAATGGATCCACAGCATCACTGCCACCACCTAAAACAAACAGCTTCCCAGCAGTAGAAACAACACTGAAGCGAGCAAAATGACTGATGTTGGAGGGGAGAATCGGGAGAGTAATCCAAAGGTCATGTGTAGGATCATAGAGCTCCCATAAGTTTTCAGGTTCAAATGCGGATACACATAAAAATTCTTCAGATGAGTTGACCTCCTGTCTAGCTTTAAATAGTTCAGCACTTTGAATAGCAGCTCTCCAGGAATGGGAAACAAGCTCTAACTTTGGATGAAGGTAGAATGGAACCCGTGCAAGGCACCTAATGGCAACAGCATCAGGAAGACCTTCGATGAGTGCAGTCATAACCACCAACCTTGCACCTATCTTTATCAACAAATATAATGTTGGTGTACAACTATTTGTTGACGTCAACCTGAAATATGCAATTTGAATCATTTGATTGATAAACAAATGAATTAACACGGAACATACATAATTATCCTTACAGTAGAATAGAGAGAATCATAATGTGAACTGCTAGCATTTTATATATCAGAATTAACACTCTTCTTAATAGAAAAGGCCAACATCTCTTCTCAGCCAAACTTTGTACGAGTGGGCAGTGGCGGCAGAGAGACTAGCATACATTAGCAATACAATCAGTGCACTGATGTTTTTAAAGGATTACAGAAAAACTCATTCCACAGTGGCCTAGCTTTACCTAGAGATATTGTAACAGGAGTAAATGCCAAGTGCACATCACATTTAGAAACTTCCAATTCAAAAAAGCTAAAAACACTTGGCTATATAGTAGACTGAAACAAGATGAATAATCCTTCTTTTTTCTTTTGTAACCTTGCTCCATGATGAATTTAACACATCAATACCTAACAATGTCAATTATCTCATTTCACCAATTCCATGTTCAAGCTCACCTTGCATTTGAATACCCTTCCCTCTGTCCTCCTTATGCCCATTCATTCAGGTACAAACTTGATGGTTACCTATTAGACCATAGTAGGTGGTAATTCAGGGTGATGCCCTTTAAATTTACAAATATGGTCCCGTATGCATGATGTCTTTGGAATTTACCTAAGGGAATCATCCTTGTTTTCTTGGATGTTCTAGTTTACGGCTTCTCGTTTACAGATTATTTGCAGCACGCAGGGATTGTGCTAGGTTGCTAAGCGAATGTCATTTGCCTGCAAATATCTAAGGGGAATACTTGGGGGTTGGATATACAAACTCTGTGACACCACCATTATGGCATTATCAAAGAGAAATTCGCCATAGTCCTTTTCAATCAAGGAGCTGAAGGAATTCCTTGACCTTATATTCTATCACGGAGGACATATAAGAAATTATGGAAGATCAGCGGTCCCCATACTATACCACTGAAGAAGGGATATTTCTTCACGGACTCCGTGAAGCCACCACTGCATTCCTAGACCTTAAAAAATCCATGATAGAGGCACACCGATTGGCATTATCGATTTCTTTATAGGTCAGTACTACAGAATTTTACCAAAACCTTGAATGTGAAATTGCATAACTAAGACTAAAGAGATTGATGATGTGGTGATGCAAGAAGGAAACCTATTGCAACCCCTTGTCAAGCACTTAGCATTAAACATCAAGGTCTCTCAACCTATGAAAAAGATCTCATAGACCTCTCACTGGCTGTATTAAAATGGAGACAATATCTATACCTTTCTCATATTATCATTATGACTGAACATTTCAGCTTTTAAGTATCTAAAGAAGAACTCAAAGATGAATACCTCTAAACATACTGTGTTGACCAATCTATTGTAACTAAGCTGCAAGATGCAATAAGGGAAAAAGGAGAGAATGATCCAGTTGATGCAACGTGCAGAAGGGATGAAGAACAGTCTACTTGCAACACAATCAACAAGATGCAATCAACATGAATAAAGAAGTCATAGACAACTATGCAGATGATGACGACACCATCAAGGCCATTGCAGCCCTAAGCAGTAGGCCAAATCCTATTTCTTATGTAACTCTACAGATAAGTTGCTCAGATATCAAGGAAAAAACATGGGTGGAAAGGGCAGACAAAGCCAGGAAACAGCTTACAGAAATCATGCACGCTTCAGTCATTACTGCACACTGAGGTACAGTAGCAACTCAATAGAAACTAAACTCAGTTTCAAATTGGCCTAAGTAATTAGATGATTCCAAAAAGGATGGTTCAATAGCAGTTTCAAATTGACCTAAACAAATAGATGATGCAAAAAGGGTTGTGCAGGAGCGTGATATATGCCAAAGAAGTAAACTTGACAGCAAGAATATGATACATGTCAAAGAAGTAAACATACGAGTGTCATAAACTCAAGGTTCCAACAACCATTTTCTATTCCTACAAGCACTGGTGGGGCCAAGATTTTCACGAGAAATAGTCAAAATATAAAGAAGTAAGCACAAAAAGAATCCAACGGGATTCAACGAACACATACAAAATTTACCTATCTACACTTTATAATTTTCCATCGAATGGGTGTCAACTGACACCCCTTGGACAAGAGTGGCACTGCCACTGCCTATAGGAGCTTAGAAACATATTATAACCATCCACACTAGTTCTTAATCTTTCATACTCTCTTAAATACATCTAAATGATATTTTTCATCGAAATAGTATTCTTGCTTAATCTTGCACCATCAATGAAGTGACTTGATATATTTTCACTTAATATCTCTTCATTTCTGACTCAATCTTTCCCTTACTGTTTTTCTCCCATTACCCTTAATTCCTTGAGCTCCAATAACGTAATCATTACAATAATTAAATTCTTTGAGCAAACCCAAAACCCCATCTGAAAGAGTACCTAAAGATTCCCCTAATTGAAACTCAACACCTAACAACACAAAAGAGCAAAACTTGGGGTGTTTCAGATTTTGAAAAAGAACCAATCTTTACAAGAAACAGAAAAATTTATGCTAATTCCACAATGAAGTAGCAACAATCCAGAAGAACAAAACTTGGGGTGTTTCAGATTTTGGGAAAGTACCAATCTTTACAAGAAACAGAAAAATTTATGATAATTCCACAATAAAGTAGCAACAATCCAGAAGAACAACACTTGGGGTGTTTCAGATTTTGGGTAAGAACAAATCTTTACAAGAAAAACAGAAATTTATGTCAATTCCACAATGAAGTAGAAATAATCCAAGATTCCCAAATGATTTCAATGGAATTGTTGAAAATAAATAGAAGCATTTACCTTGCTAAGCAAAGAAGATAACTCAAGAGAAAAGCCCCAAATAAAAATCAGATATTGTGCTGAAAAAGACGGTAGCAAATGGAATTGCTGTGAGTTCACAGATTTATTGCTTTTGTCAAATACAAGAAATTGACAAATTCAGAAACGTGTAAATTAAGGTTTAATCCCATAAAGTTTTTTTTTTTTTTAAAAAAAACACTTAAAACTATATCACCAAAATATTTATGTCCTAACACACGCGAAAATTGATAAAATAATCTAATCACGTTACCAAAATACTAAAAATTGATAAACTAACAATATAAGTACAATTTCCCGACTTCATTACGGAAGCTCCCATAATTTTTTAAAAAGAAATTGATCAAAAATTATATCACCAAAATATTCATGGAATAACACACATGAAAAATTGAGAAAATTGCACAATTCCTATTAAATGGCTCTTAAATGTAAAAATATGTTGGATCATGATGAAACTATACGTACTGCTCCCCCGACTAATTATGGAGGGTCCCGTAATCTTTTTTCAAAAAAAAATCGACCGAAAGCCATGTCACCGAAATATTCATGGGCTAACACACACGAAAAACTGAGAAAATCGTCAAATTCTTGTTAAATAGATCCTAAATGCACTGAAATGTCGTGGGTCATGGTGAGGCTATACATATTGCTCACCCAACTAATTGTGGAGTGTCCCGTAAAGTTTTTTCAGAAAATCACCCGAAAGCTTATCCCCAAAATATTCATGGGCTAACCCCCACGAAAAATTGAGAAAATCGTCTTATTCCTGGCTTCTAAATGCTCAAAAATATTGTGGATCATGGTGAGTATACATAGTGCTCCCCTAATTTATTATGGAGTGACATGTAATTTTTTTCCAAAAAAATCGCCTGAAAGACAGATCACCGAAATATTCATGGGTAATATCTTCAAAAAACTCAGAAAATCATCTAATTCCTGCTAAATGACTCTTCAATGTTAGCTATAGGTACTGCTCCCCCAACTCATTACAAAAGGTCCCATAACAACTTTATCAAAAAAATCGACCCGAAGCCATATGATCAAAATATTCATGGTCTAACAACACACACGAAAAATTAAGAAAATTGCAGAATCCCTGTTATATGGCTCCTAACTGCCAAAAAATAACGTGGATCATGGTGAATCTATACGTATTGCTCCACCAACTCATTATAAGGGGTCCTGTAAAGTTTTTTTTTTAAATCAACTGAGAGTCATATCACCAAAATATAAATAGATTAACACACACAGAATAACTGAGAAACTCGTCTAATTCTTGTTAAATGGTTCCTAAATGTCAAAAACTATTGTGTATCATGGTGAGGTTATACATAATTCTCCCCCAACTCATTATAGAAAGTCTCGTAAAGTTTTTTTTCAAAAATATAGTCTGGAAGCCATATCACCAAAATATTAATGGGCTAACACACATAAAAAAAACTGAGAAAATCGTCTGATTCTTGTTAAATGGCTCCTGAATGTCAAAAATGTCATAGATCATGGTGAAGCTATACGTACTACTCCGCCAACTCATTATGAAGGGTCCCATAAAATTTTTACAAAAAAATCTAACAAAATTATATCACCAACATCTTCATGGGCTACATATGAAGAACTGAAAAAACCGCCTAATTCCTTTTAAATAGCTTCTAAATGCCAAAAAAAATCGTAGATCATGGTGAGACTATACGTACTGCTCCCCAACTCACTACAGAGGGTGCCGTAAAGATTTTTTTTTAAAATTGGTTGAAGCAATATCACCAAAATATTCACGGGCTAACACACACGAAAAGCTGAAAAAATTGCCTAATTTCTGTTAAATGACTTCTAAATGTCAAAAATAAAGTTGTGGATTATGGTGTTTTAAAATATTTTCGTAATTTTTAGTATTTTCAAATGGAGCATTTTTATTGGTGGATGTACTTTAAGGCTCGAGTGAAATATTGTTATGTCATATTAATTTGTGTATTTCTTTTGTTGACTATAAATAGTTAGTTATATATTTTTATGTTTCAAAGTTTTCTCTTACTTTATGTTCATCAGTAAGCTTTTGCTCTCAAGAACACATACAATCAAGGCATAAGTCACTCACTATAATCAACGACCCAGAAACCTAGATGCCTTATATGGAGGGTACATATGAACCTCATTAGTTTAGCTATCAATATCAAATTATGTTACTTTTGAAAATCCTACAAAAAATACTTAATAAAGAAATGTGTAGGGAATTCTCATAGCATGAGGTGTGTCGTCAAAGACATTGTCTTTGAAGATATTTCATCTGGTTAAAGTAGGATTGCGTATTTATCAGTTCAACTTATCGGGTAAGAATTTATAGACATGCTAAATGTAACGGGTCAATCCAAGACGATCTAACCCACTTAGACAGTCTAGCACACTGAAACTCAACCCTTTTTCTTTTAACGCACGATCTAGTCCAACACTTAGCCACATCCCACACACAGTCCTAACTACTTCGATTGGCATCCCCAACTGATAGGCCAATTTGAATTTTAGACAAACGAATCTTATCTGCAATGCTGACAAAGTCCCAACGGCTAGAAACTGCGGAAACCGCCAACTGCTCATACATGTGTGTTGGAATTCTACCCTCCTGAATTCTATAAAGGAACACGTACTGACTATTCGTTCCTATTTATTTGGAGCTTAATAATAAATAATTTCGTATAACAACTTGCTTAGCACTTTGTATTATTTATAAACCTTCAAATAACACAACGATTACAAAGCTATGTAACCTAAGGAATTATAAACTCTAATTCCTAACTACCCAAGACAAAAAACCCCAGGTTTAAATCTTCTATCGTTCTTCAAGTTATTCAACTTGTCAAACGAACCCTACTCACAAACACTTGATTGTATTGAAAAACTCTTGACTACAATAGTACAACAGTTCTCTCAACTTGCAGCACTCCCTAAAATAAAGATCAAAACTTTCTCAAACTCTTGATCGTGTTTTGATATTACTCTCAATGTAAGTGTGCAAAATTTTCTGATGAAAATAACCCCCTATTTATAGATCAGAACTCCAGCAAGTCTTTGTTCGACTCAACTTTGTCTTTGCCGCTACAAAGCCTTGTTGAACTCAACTTGGACTCCTATTTTTCTTTGCCGCTACAAAGCTTCTTTAAATCAACCTTGATTCAAACTCCATGTTGTGTTAGGACTCCTGTTTGTACTCTACTTCTTTCACAGAAAAACTTACGCGTAGTAGTTTTCCTTAATTTTTGTATCACGTATGCACGACCTGTTCTATTCACTTTGCCATTCTTCAAAACTTAGAGGCTTTAACAATGTGTGAGGCACACGCAGGCAACCTTCAAATTTGACGCCAAAATTTGTCTCTGGCCGCCTAGTTTTGCACGTGCCCTCGTGCATGCACTGTGCACATGTCCTGCCTCGTAGAGCTTTCCATTGTGGTTCAGCTTCCTGAGTCGTTGTCCTTACCCAACACTTAGCCCTCGAACCTATTTTGCCACGATCACAACCTAATTGCATTAATGTCTTAGCTTTGCCCAGCCCTTGTCATGCCTTAGTCACATCTTGCCTTGCATGCCTTAGCCACGCTAATGCCAAGGTCTTCTTTACTTGAACTTTACCTTGATTGAGTCATTGGACCTTGTCTAGGTTCATCATGTAAATCCCTAGCCAAGCCTGAGCCACTCGAACCATCAAGCTGAGGGTTTAAGAGTAAACCATTATAGAACCATTAAGACATTGACTTATTAGTTATTGGTCGTTGTCGGTTCGATTATCGGTTTAACCGTTAAAATTTGACACACAAAAAATCTCATTGAGAATCACTTAAAAAGAAGGTGACAAACCAAATGAACCATGCACATGCACATGAGTTGACAGATTGCATCTTGTTCAAAAGCAAACACTAACACATTATAGAATACCAAATGTTTGAGACTACAAAAAATAAACGTATGAAACTAAACCTTAAGTCAAGAACTTTATATACCGAATGGTATAAATATAATTTATTGATTTACTATTAGGTTATTTATTAACCTGTTAAGAATAAAAAACATCCCGATAATAAAATAAATAAAATCATTACTGCAACCGCTAAATCGATAAACCAATATTTTTTTAATTCAAATTATCAATTTCTATTTATCGATAAGTTTTTCTTATTGAGATATCATGTTATAATTCCTAATTTTTAGTTAACTAACTCTCTAAATACCAACTAAAAAGAAATCACACACAACCACAACCAAAAATTCCCTACAAAATTGGTTATCAACCACTTTAATTTGAGGTATTTTGATATCCCAAAACACCTATAAATTGGATATTCAATAAGATTAATCAAATCATCTAAAAACCAAGCACAAAACAACAAACATATTTAAAAGAAAAAACAAAAAAACAATAAAAATGGAGGCATCAAAGAAGCTTTTTGCAATGTTTCTCATTTGCATTTTTGTGATTTCTTCATCTATAGACATCTCCATGGCTAGCAAAGCAATTACCAATGAAAAATTCAGAAAAACATATGAACATATTGGAAGTGAATTAGATAATTGCTACTATAAATGTAGCACTGTATGTGCCACCACTGGCACGCCTAAAGATAGTTGTAATACTCAATGTGGAGGTGATTGCGTTCAGAGGATTCTCCAAGGTAAATTTTTAACCCCGAACTATCGTAAATGGTTTACAGATACCTTCCGTCATACTTTTGGGACATTGGTGCCTCTGTCGTACAAAAACTAGAGCATATATACCCTTTATACTAACGGACATACACATGTCATTATCTTATCCACCGACACCATATTTATTAAATATTAGATTGACGGATAAGATTGTGCCACGTGTCTCTATTTAGTCTTCCGTTAGAATGAAGGGCATATATGCTCTAGTTTATGGACGACAGGGGCACCAATGTTCCAAAAGTATGACGGAAGATATCTGCATACCATTTACGATAGTTAGGAGTATATTTGTCCTTTTTCCTTTTTTATTTTTTCAATATATATATGCGCGCGCGTGTGTTAATCATAGAAATTAACAAGTAATAATTGTCATAGAAATGTTCTGATGTTTTCACTTTCTAATATATATATATATATATATATATGTTTTTATCTATAGTTTTTGCAGAAGATATTGAGAAAATGAAACATTAATTTGAAGCTTCAAGATGGACCAAAGAACGCAAAATATATTTCTTAGAGAGAAAGAAGAATAAAACAATGTTTTTTCATCTGTGACATTGTACTTTGTAATTTTCAAATTTAATAAATTCGTTTAATTTTCTAATTTTTAGATTCAATAAAACAATGATGTATATATATATACATGACGATGTTATTTTAAAAAGGGATTAGACTCAAATATGCCAACGAAAATGACATAGATAAGCCAAACTTTTAACGAAGGACAATGAGTCTTTTCTCAAAGTTCAATGACAAATTTGAGCCTTTAAAACTTCGTATCATTCTATTATGTTTACTTCTAAATTTTACGATCTTCGTATCATTCTCTTTGATTTATACAAATAATTGCTAGACAAACGCGATATTAGTTAATATTTTCCATTCTTTCAATGATATAATAGGAGATACTTATATCTATACGACTGTAGGTAGGGGTGTTCACAATTTGGATAAAAATTTATTCAAACTGATCAAATAAATTGATTTTATTTGGATTTGATTTTATATTTTTAAAAACCAATAATATTTTATTTGATTTTAATTTTAGAATTTCTTTTGAAAAATAACCGAATTGAATTGACAAATTATTGTTCTCTTGAAATCTTGTTTTCTACTCCATTTTGTTTGATAATATGATAATATATGAGTATTGTTCTTTTCGTGTCATGAAGCAATAACGCAAGTGCATGTGGGTGTTGGGTTTTATTTGCCCTGAGTTTCTTACCATAAATAGGTTTTCTTTTTAGGAAAAAGGTTTTGAATTGGCTAGTCCTTTTATGGTAGGAAAATATTTTAACACTCTATAAATATAGGCTTGTTCTTTCTAACTTAATCAGCATTCACAATGTAGTCTTAGAGTTTTGAGAGTTTCGTTATGGAGGAGAATTTGTGAACCTCCTTGTATTTCGAGTGAATTGGTTGAGGTTGTTTCTCTCTATATTTTGTACTCTCATATTTATAGTGGATTGCTCATCTCTTTTGTGGACGTAGGTCGATTGACCGAACCACATTAAATCTTTGTGTCTTTTGGTGTGTTTCTCGTTTGCCTTCTTACTCGTGGTTTTTCGAGGTTTGCTTTGCGATCTTCCGCATGACACCTACTTATTTATGATCATAACAAGTGGTATCAGAGCCGAATTCAATGATGGAGTCAGGTTCAATGGTTCAATAATCGATGATTGAACCAGGTTAGAAAGAGGTGTTCATCTTGGCGGATGTAGTTCTTACCGCAACCTATTTGATAGTAACGAAGTTTTTTGTTGGAGAAATTGTTTCAGAGAGGTTCTCTGTGTCGAGATGTAGATTTGATGGAGGAGATTATGGAGAAGAGATGCAAGATCCTAAAAATTATGTGAAGAAGGTGGACAAATTTATTTTGTTAGAAATTCAGGCCAAAGGGGAGTATTTTGTTGGGTTTTTATTTGCCCTGAGTTTCTTACCATAAATAAGTTTTCCTTTTAGGAAATGGTTTTGGATTGGCTAGTCCTTTTATGGTAGGAAAATGATTTAGGACTCTATAAATAAAGGCTTGTTCTTTCTAACTTAATCAACATTCACAATGTAGTCCTAGAGTTTTGAGAGTTTCGGTTATGGAGGAGAATTTGTGAACCTCCTTGTATTTCGAGTGAATTGGTTGAGTTACTCTCATATTTATAGTGGATTGCTCATCTCTTTTGTAGACGTAGGTCGATTGACCGAAACATGTTAAATATTTGTGTCTTTTGGTGTGTTTCTCGTTTGTCTTCTTACTCGTGGTTTTTCGAGGTTTGCTTTGCTAGCTTCCGCATTACACCTACTTATTTTCGGTCCTAACAGTGGGCGAGGAGGGTAAGGTGTACGTACGCAATTTTATTCCTACCTTCTGAAGGTAGATAGATTGTTTCTTATTAGTTTGTTTTTTCTCTTTTCTCTTTGACTTTTTCCGGTTCGTTTATTCGTTCGTGTCAATAATTAATAGCATAATAAAAATCATATTTGCAAGTTGAAAAAATATATAAACAAAGACAAGTAATATTATATCTCTTTAATATATTTTCTAATATATGTACACCTTTCTCATATTATCATTATGATTTAAAGTTTCAGCTTTTAAGTACCTAACGAAGAACCCAAAAATGAATACATCATCTTAACATACTGTGTTGACCAATCTATTGTTACTAAGCTACAAGATGCAATAAGGAAAAAATTAGAGAATGATCCAATTGATTCAATGTACAGAAGGGATGAAGAACAGTCTACTTTCAACACAATCAACAAAATGCAACCAACATTTAAAATTTAAATCTAGTAGAAGCGCATCTTTGATTTTGTTATTGCATCCAAAAGATTCGGTGTTGTCTTCTCGAACTGCATCAAAAGGTTACGATGAGTTCTAGACGCGACAAGTGCTTCCTTATGTGTACTGGTTTCAAAGATATTGTATAATGTATCATCTTCAACTTCATCATCAACATTGTGTAATGACCCGGAAGGTCATTTATGGAATTTTTTGTAAAATTACAATTTTACCCTCCGGATTGTTGCTCCGAGTCATTTCTGAAGTTGATTTTTAAAGTTTAGTAAAAATTTGTGGTTTTTAGAAGTTTTGAAAGACTTAAGTTGGTTAAAGGTGGTTTTCGGTGTCAATCGGAGTTTCGAGTCTCAAAATAAACTTTTATTAGTCCCATCAGCTCCACAATGTGGAATTAGGTCTAGGAGAGTCGTTGGGTTCAGATTCAGAGTTGTTTCGTGAATTTGACGTCTTAAGTTTGGAAGTTTGGGTAATTTTGGCCTTTAGTTTACTTTGGTCAACATTCGGAGTTCTGATGCTCGTATTAGACTTCCAACAATTCCATTGAATTTTGGGGATGATTTTAGACCTAAGAGAGGTCTTGGTTGAATTTTTAGAGATCCCAAGCTTAGTTTGGTGTTTTTATGCATTTGTTAGTTATTGTGACTTTTACGAGTTCCGAATCAAGGATATCTCAGATTTGTATTTATGGTTCCATTGAGTCCAAAACGTTGAGTTTAGTTGGATGACATATTTAGTTTGTGTGTATGGAGTTCCGAATGAATTTTGAAGGTCCTTTCGAAACTTTTGGTGTTGTTGATTTTGTTGCTATATCTGGTGCCCATCGTTTTCGCAGGTAGGCCATCATGTTCGCGGAGGGCCGGATTTGTGGGCTTCATGTTTGTGTGGAGGCCACTGCATTTGCGGAGGGTTATTTAGTTAGCCTCCGTGTTCACGGAGGGAGTGCTGCGTTCACAGACTTTAATGAATTGTTGGTCCGAGTTCGCGGGCAAGGTTCGTATCTGTGGGGAAGTCCTGGATAGAAATGTTTTCCAAAATTTGGGATTCTTAAGATATTGGTTTCTTGGTTATTGATTGTTGTCGTTTGAACCGTTAAGATTTGATACACACAAGAAATCACATCCAAAATCACTTAGAAACAAGGTGACTGACCAAATGAACCATGCAGACGAGTTGATAGATTGCATCTTGCTCAAAAGCAAACACTGACACATTGTAGAAAATCTGAGGGTTTGAGACAACCAAAAATAAAAGTATGAAACTAAACCTTAAACCAAGAACTTTATATACCAAATGGTATAAATATAATTTATTGATTTATATAAATTAAGAAA
The DNA here is from genome assembly GCF_000226075.1 of Solanum tuberosum. Lineage (NCBI taxonomy): Eukaryota > Viridiplantae > Streptophyta > Magnoliopsida > Solanales > Solanaceae > Solanum > Solanum tuberosum. The sequence goes on along the minus strand of NW_006239579.1, from coordinate 75,870 downwards.
AACCTCAAACCATTAAGAATTCATAACCCGATAATTAAAAAATTAATAAAATTACATTATCGATAAATCAATAAAAAAAAATTGGTTTGAATTATTGATTTCGATTTGATTTGAACAATCCTATATGTAAGTATATCCCCATATAAGCTTTTCTAGTATAAAATTAACAACACAAAAACTAATTAAAATAAAATAATAAAAACCTAGACAAAAGTATAATCATGCCTTCTAACATTATAAATTGTAATAAATAAGGCAAAAGTATTCATTACCCCCTGAATTTGAAGCTTTTTATTCGGTGTATACCTAAATTATATTCCGTTTTAATTACCCCCGAACTTGTTTATTCCTCCATCACGTACACCTTTTTTGTCCACCTGCTCCTATTGTGACTACATGCGCGCGACAGCTGGCAAAAGTGGTGATGTGGATTTCCACCTGGATAAATAATAGCCACCTAGATAAATTAATATGGCAAAAAATAAGTATCAAACCTTCTCACTTTCTCACCTAGGCTTCTCACCTAAAACTTTCGGACTAAGCTTCTCACAAAACTTCCGGACTAAACCTGAAAATCTTCAAGAAATTAATATTTAGTACTGGAGAACTCAGATTAAATGCCAGCACAAGACTTTTATTGTTAGGAATAAAACAAATTAATTTTGGATTTAAAAAAATCGGTGAGGATTGGGGTTATTTCTGCAAAAGTATCTTGAAGAAGATAGGTTGCAGGGGAGGGAATAGGGTGCTGCAAAATAGATTTTAAAATAGTTAAAATAATTAGGTAAAATGCTACATGTCATTTATTCATCGGATAGTTTTTCTTAAATTTAAAATTCATAGTTTTAAAGTTATTTTTGAATAAGGGCTGATTTTCGCGGAACTCCTTTTTTGGATTTGGGTTTTTCTAGACGTGAAGTTGGTCGATTAAATTTCAAATTTGTCTGAAATTCTTAGCAAGTAAGTGTTAATCTTTGTTTCCTTTACTTTTCATTTACATTTTGCCCTATTTTTCGTTTTAAAATATGTCAAATATTAAAGAAAAATGGAGATTTTACGTTTTTTTACCGTTGTAGCTTTTATGATGTGGCAAAAAATCACTTCTTCACGCCCTAGTAGAGTGTGTTGTCAATTTCTACGCCAGGTGGACAATAAAGGTGTACGCGATGGAGGAATAAACAAGTTCAAAGGGGGGGGGGTAATTAACACGGAATATAGTTTAGGTGTACACCGAATAAAAAGCTTCAAGTTGAAGGGGGTAATGAATACTTAATCAAAACAAGGTATTCATTCATAACAAATGTATAAAAGATCATTAATAAGACTTTAATAAAAGGCAAAAAGGACAAATACACCTCCGAACTATCGGAAATGGTATGCAGATACCCTTCGTCATATTTTTGGGACATTGGTGCCTCTGCCGTCCAAAAACTAGAGCATATATTCCCTTCAACATATATATGACTAAATAGGGACACGTGGAACAATCTCATCCATCGATCTGATATTTAATAAATGTCGGGTTGGTGGATAAGATTATGACATGTGTATGTCCGTTAGTATAAAGGGTATATATGCTCTAGACTTTGAACGGTAAGGGCACCAATGTCCCAAAAATATGACAGAGGGTATCTGCATACCATTTACGATAGTTCAGAGATATATTTCTCCTTTTTTCCCTTAATAAAATGAATATAGACAAAAAAAAAAAAAAAAATCTTGGTGAGATATCATATAACAATTCCTAGTTTTTAGTAAACTAAGTCTCTAATACCAACTAAAATGAAAGGTCACACAACCACAACCAAAAATTCCCTATAAAATTGGTTATCAACCACTTTAATTTGAGGTATTTTGATGTCCCAAAACACCTATAAATTGGATATACAATAACATTAATCAAATCATCTAAAAACCAAACAAAAAACAACAAACATATTTAAAAAAACAAAAAATAAAAATGGAGGCATCAAAGAAGCTTTTTGCAGTGTTTCTCATTTGCATTTTTGTGATTTCTTCATGTGTGGACATCTCCATGGCTACCAAAGAAATAAATGATGAAAAATTCAGAAACACATATGAAGATATGGCTGTTGAATATGAAAAATGTTGCACTAAATGTGTAATTTTATGTGCTGCTAATGGCAAGGAAAAAACTGCTTGTGAGACTCATTGTGGAGGTGAATGTGTTGCTCAGATTCTCCAAGGTAAATATTTTTTGTATTCTCAACATATATATGTATAACATGTGATATATCTATATATATATATATATATATATATATATAGTAGGTTAACTTACTGAATTTAAGTTATATGCACTAAGAATGTAACAAATCTTTGTTACATTAAGACATTAGCTATGTAGTTTAGCCTATTATAGAAATTAACATGTAATTAGTTACTATATAATTGACCTGATCATAGAAATGTTCTCTTGTTTTCATTTTCTAATATAAATATATATGTTTTTGTTTGTAGATTTTGCAGAAGATATTGATAAAATGAAACATTAATTTGAAGCCCTCAAGATGGACCAAAGGATGCAAAATATTTCTTAGAGAGAAAAGAAGAATAAAACAATGTTTTTTCATCTGTACATTGTACTTTGTAATTTTTCAGATTCAATAAATTCGTTTATATATATATATATATTAGTCCGGAGTTAAAAAGGCAATAAAATTGATCAAAATATTCAAAAGGGAAAACAATTTAAGGATGAAACCAAAAGGGCAACAATGTAACTACGCCGTTAACGATGATAAAATATGAGGGAAGGTGCATGACAGGTTGAGCCTTACAAGGCCATGTCTAGAGTGTAGACTTGTGCCTTAAGAAGTATATCAAAATCAACAAGAAAAGAAAATACAACGGTGGAAAATTCATATAAAACAAAGTTAAAGGTAAAAAATAAAAAAAATTAATTACGGTCACATTTTCATGAGGTTCATACCTCATCTATTTACCTATCTAATCTATTTCCTTTTTGCGAGTTTCATGTCTTAAATATTATTTCTTTTGTATTAAAACACACATATATGTTGAGTTGGCCTCACACACTGTTGTCAATTGGAGAAAAAAAAAATTGGCCAACAACTACAAAAAATCACTATTTTCTCATTGAAAAAAGTTCAGTAGCTATTTTCATAGATATTTTGATTGAATCAGTGAGGAAAAATATTAATGTTTTCATATGAAAAAGTTAGAAAGTTTCTTACTATATTAGTGAGAATCTGTTTCCCACCCTCCATTTTCCAAACGAGTGGCAAAATCATGTACTATGACACAAATTTCTCACTAATTCGTTGTAGAAAAACCTTTATTTATAGTAGTGAAGTTAGCATCAATGTGTATTTTGATATAAATAGAGTGATAAATTATGTAGGTAAAGAGAATAATTGTCATGATTCAAAGTATGCCCTAGGCGTAACATGACGTATAGAACCCTGAAAGGCCCTACACAAGCCACTTAGCATACATCATACAAGATAATAGAAATAAAGATTTCAAAAGAAACATTCTTTTATCATAAACGAGTTTGACAAAGCGAAAGTCTAACATAGTCTCAACAAGTCATCTATTACATCAAAAAGGAGTGGTTGGGACGTAACACATACACCACATTCATACAAATATTTGAAAACTGAAGTTAAGAAAAGCATGAAAAAGTGTCTCGGTCCTTGGAACATAAGGACATACCAATCTTCGAATGCCAAGAGATCAACTAGCCATGAGTACTCTGTGAGGTAGCTATAGGAGATCGGACCCTACATTAGTGAAACAATATAGGCACAAGTATGCATTAGTACATGGACTGTACTAAGTATGATAGAAATGCATAAAAGGTATGTAATAATGCTAAAAAGGACTTTTCATGACGTACAATGACCAATATAAATCATAAAATAAAAGGTTAGAAAACATAAGTTATAAATCATGGTCATTAACATATTTAAAATAAGAAACATAAGAAAGCTTTGAAGAAAACATATTCGCTTTGTGGGATATCAGTTTTAACCTATAATAAGACCATGAGATCTATATCATGGAATCCGGTATATCCCTCATACCGAAAGAAGGGGATTCTACTTGCCAAGGTAGTATTTGTACACATCATCTTTTCCTAAAGTTGATCCACTAGGTAAGTCATTTAAGACAATTGTACTGGGCACGTAGTTAGGGACTAGAGGTTGTTACGAGAGACTATCCTATTTGAGCCTCCACCTCAAAGCCCTCTCGATGTTAAGTCAATATTTCAATGGAATGAATAAAAGTCAAATTTCATAAACATAACATCATACATAAAAAGGACAATTAAGTTACTAATTCAAGCTCAAATCATTATAGAGTAACTCCTTCAACCATGCGTGAGAAACCTTTCACCATCCATGATGTTTTCATAATAGATTTATACGACCCATAGTCATTAATTTCATACTAAAAGTATCATACTACTAATGATATTAGTTTTAGAAAACTTGATCCATGATCATTGATGGCATATCCAAATAACATTCTAATCAAGACCTAATATAGGAAAATAAATCAAAAGCATTGATGGCAAATCTAGATTTCATTCATATCATGTGGCCAAACTTCATAGGACATATAGATAATACCTTCATCTATAAGCTTAATTACTTAAGTCATAAACATTGCTGTCATAAAACATGTATAATTTCCATAAATCATAGTTCATAAGTTTCGTCATGTGTTCATAGTTTAAAATCATAGACGATCATGTATGGATTCATATATGAATTCAACTCAAAATCATGTAATTACTTCAATTCATGCATTAAAAGATAGAAAACAATCAATTGAATCATAATTGAGAAGAACCCATGAAGATTGAATAAAACTCTTAACTTTGTAAAATTGGAAATCTTGGGAACCCTATGGAGGAAAGAACTCCACAGGTGAATACTAGCATACCCTAGCGATCAAGACCCAATAGCTATGGTGAACTGAAGATCTTAAAGTGAAACCCTAGCTTCTTCTTCCTTAGCTTTAGAGAGAACTTTGGGGATGAACTTGGAGGGGAAATTTATGATTAGGAGAATGATCTAGAATGAGTAGTTTTATGACTTAAATCACTTATATAAGGCTTAGAATAAGAAATAAAATGACATAGCTGATCACCAAAATGACTCTAACTTAAAAGGTGACGGGTGATCTATATAGACCCCTAAACGGGCCATATAAGTCTATACGGTGCGTATAGGGAACCATACAAACACCCACAATTTCCTGGCTGCCTTGAACGGCCAATGAACCCTTTCACGAACTGTTTAGGGTTCAGCGAAGGGTTCATGATATGTTTTAGGCGTGTGGACTTGTCCGTTAATCCGCATTAACCTTTTTCAAAGTCCGAGGTGTTATAATAATGGGTAATTGAAGTATGAAACTCACAAAAAAATTAGCTTACGTGTGCTTTTAACTAGGGTTGTTCATGGTTATGGTTAAAAAACCAAACCGAACTACCAATCCGAACCAAACCGATAATTGGTTTGATTTGGTTAGGTTTGGTTTTACATTTTGAAAAACCGATACTATTTGGTTTGGTTTTGATTTTACTAAAAATAACTGCAAAAATAACCAAATCGAATCGATAAATTAGATATATAAATTTTATAATTATTTATATATCATTCATAAATAAAATATAAATATTTTGTTAGATTTTAAGTAACTTAAGTCTTTAACTTTACCATTTTCTCAAGCCCAACACGAAAATTTTTGCCCATCTATTACAATCATAAGTACAAGTCCATCAAAATTCATTACTTTAATCTTTACCTACCATACCTTTTATAAGATAGTTACACCTTCTCTTAATTGAATCACATTGTTAGTGTTTTGATAACTTTAGTATTGTTTAATTGCTTAATTGAACCAACAATAGCTTTTCAGTGGATTGTTCATGTACTAGGTGTTTGTGTCTATCAAGATACGTATGTCCTCAAAAATTTATTACTTTCAAACTAAAAAAAAAACAGAAAAACTGAACCAAACCAAACCATCAATAACCAAATCGACGGTTATTTTTTTCGTTTGGTTTGGTTTGGTTTTAGAAATTTAAAAAACCGACTAGATTGGTTTGGTTTTAGTTTTAACCAATAACCAATCCAAACCGAACCACGAACACTCCTACTTTTAACTATGAACTCCATAAAAAATAATTGAGAAAAGAATAATAGAAACAACAAATAATACGATAACCGAAATCGAAAGAAATACCAAGAGGTAGGGGTGTGCATTTGGTTTTTCAATTTCGATTATCATATTATTTGTTGTTTCTATTAATCTTTTCTTAATTATTTCTTATGGAGTTCATATTCAAAACACACCTAAACTATTATTTTTTTGGCTTCCGCCTTTTAAAAACATAGTTATATTAACATGTTTTACCTTCCAATTATAAGTTTTATTAAGTATTTAAAAATATATTGAACGTCGATTCTCACGACTCCAATTTCTTCAACTAAAAATTGTTGAACGATTCTCACCACTCTAATTTCTTTTCATTAAAAACAAACACAACGTCACAACCACAAATATCCTATAAAATTGGATATTCACTCATTAATTTGAAGTGTATTCTCAACATAAAATTCTATAAATAAGAGAATTAAAAACATAATCAAATCGTCCAAAAAACAAAAAAAAAAACACTAGCAACAAGCATTAATTTTTTTTAAAATTTTAAAAAATTCAAGCGTAAAGCAAAAGCACATATAGAAATGGAGGCATCAAAGAAGCTTGTTGCAGTGTTTCTCGTTTGCATCGTCATGATTTCTTCATCCGTACACGTCTCCATGGCTGACGGAGAAAGTAACGCAGAAAAATTCAAAAAAGCATTTACCGTTGCTGCAACTGAATACACAGTTTGTTACAATATCTGTCAGAAAATATGCTCCGATGCAGGATTCGGTTATACACATTGTGAAATGAAGTGTGACGAAGATTGTACCGCTAGATTGCTCAAAGGTATAATACGAACGTATCTCTATTCTGCTTATTTTTAGAATCACTTTTTTGTTTACGTACTATATGTTATGCAATTTTAACGTATATATGTTAGTTACGATTTTATAACACGTTATTATGTTCTATTTTTTTATTTTTTTTGCAGAGAGACTCCAAAACATGAAGAATTAAAGACTTGGAAATGGACCAAAGGATGCAAATGTAGTGGGAAAAAGAGAATAAAAAAAACAGTGGTTTTTTTTTTTAAAGAAATTATTTCTACTAATTCATTAATTAATTACCACTGTATTTGTATAATTTATAAGATTCAATAAAAATTGTTTCTTTTTCTAATTACTGTTGTTTCTCTCAAGTCAATTGCAATTAATTCATTTAATTTTATTTTATGTCTTCTTAATCTTCTTGATAAATATTAATTGGGCAATGTTATATTCCTTTGATATACATTAATGTCGCTATGTTCTGAAATATTTAAGAATTATCACTATAAAGAGTAATAAGGAGGTCGAAACCACTACAATAGGAAATTTTCTCTATGACATCGTTTTGATTGGGAACAAGTTATTTTGGAGATTAATATTAAGGGTACTGTAAAAACAACAACCAACTTTGCTCTTAAAATGACAATCATTTTGGCATAATAGTTTTGAGCTAAAACAATAACAAACCCAACATAATTCCGCAAGTGGAGTCTAGAAAAAAGATAGAAAAGTTGTTTATGATATACTTTTAAAGTGATTATTAATTTGAGACGAAGAAAGTGTTATATATAAGATTCACACTTCCTTATATATATATATATAAATATCTACAAGGAAAATGATGTTGACCGAGGAGTTTCAAAACATTTTATGTTATTTTTTCGTATATATAAATTATTATAATGTATTATGAAGTACTATAAAAGCTTTATTGCATATATAGACGCAGAGACGTATTCAAAATTTTGAGATGATGAGTGCACTATTATAAAAATGTTGATTTATATAAATTTAATCGATTCGACATTTAGGTTTTTACTACTGAAATCTATAAAAATTTAAAATTATAGGTCTAAAATTAATTCTGAGATATATATATATATGAAAAGGTAATAGAAATCACTCAAACAATAGGTAAACATAAATTAAACCTGTTAACAAAACCCATGATAGATCAAATTCTCTGAAAAATTCCTGAAAGAAAAAGGAAAAAAAATGAATTATGTTCATTTAGGAGGAATCCAAATATTAGTCAAATCGACTTTTAAAGAAGGAATCAATTGTCCAATAGTTATAAATCTATCAGATGAAAGATTTATAAATGCAAGAGAAGGAAATCTTGGTATAGTGGAGGGAAACCTAGCTTACACAAAGCTTCTCTTTACCTATTACCCGAAATATTGTATTTCACTCAAAGATGTTGACTTTAATGATGCCTTGAGTTTACATTTTCAGATCAAAAGAAAAGATCTATTTAAATCAGGTAATCATATAATGAGTATATATTATCAAGCCTTGTATACAGTTACAAATTCGAATTATGGCAAGATATATAAAAATAAAGGAATGATCGAAATAGATCAAGAATGTGCAGGGATAGCACGAATAGTTGAAGCAGAAGTGCATCAAGCACTAATTCCAGACGAATATGAAATCCAGTTTGGAAAAACACAAGAAATAGGAAGTACTAGTAATCCTAGACTTTCAATAGAATATGGAAGAAATTCCATTAGAAAAAGTATATCAAATAGATATCCTACAAAAAATTTAGAAATTTCAAATATTACTAAAATAAAGGGAAGAATTTTCAATGGAATCGAATGAAAATATCAAGAAATCTTGATACAAACCGGAGCCACAGCTAACCATGTAAAAGGTATTATACTTGATGGATTATCAATATACGAAGGTAAACAATATAATTACCAAACCTTCGAAGGAAATGACTTTAGTTGTAAAACTATGGTAGATTTAACAATACAATTGGATACAATAAGAATAACAGTTCCCTGTTATATTACAAATCACGAAAGTGATCAGGATTTAATCTTAGGAAACCTTCTTTTCCTAAACAAATTAGAAGACTATAGTATAGGAAAAAATGGCATAGAAATCATATACAAAGGAGAAACATGTTTTATACCAAAAATGTAAATGCCAAAAGAAACTATTTTTAAAGTTTCAGTTTTCATAGAAATAACCTTCTATGATACAAAAATAACAACATGTTGTCAAATAGACAATGGCTCTGAAGCAAGTCTAGCAAAATCTTTTTTGATAAAAGATTGGGACATAAATAAAAATAATATATCAATGATTGGAATCACAGAAGATAAAGAAAAGCTCTCAAAATCAAAAGAAAAAGTAGAATAATCTTAGGATCAAAGATTGTATCTATAAATAAATTGTTTGCCTATGACAAACTAGAAACAGATTTATTATTAGGAAATGATTTTCTACAACAATTTCAGGATTATCATCAAACATTATATATGATAAGCCTTAAAACCCCTTGTGGACATTTTATCAAAGTCCCAAGAAAACAAAATCCATATAACCTTGAAATTAATGATGGAATTTTCAAAAGAAAATACTTAGAAAATCTAAGAAAAATTATTTGTAAGTGTCTTAATCTAGAAAAGATTAAAGAAAATTTACAAAAATCTTATGGAGAAAATCCATTAGAAAAATGGGAACAAAACCATGAAAGGGCAACTTTAACCTTAAAAGACCCAAGCATAATTATAAGAGTCAAACCCATGCTCTACAATGAAGATGATAAAATTGAATTCAAAATTCAAATCAAAGAATTGCTCAACTTAAAATTAATAAGAATGAGTAAAAGTCCTCATAGTAGTCCAGCATTTATGGTAAGAAACCATGTTGAGATAAAAAGGGGCAAAGCTCGAATGGTGATAAACTATGAAGAGCTTAATAAAAACTGTTTATTTGACGGATACTTCATCCCAAATAAAAACAATTTAATTAATTTAGCTAGAGGAAAGACCTATTTCTCAAAATTTGACTGTAAAAGCGGTTTTTGGCAAATAAAATTAGCAGAAAACTCCATTCAGTTGACTGCTTTCAGTACTCCTAATGGACATTATGAGTGGTTAGTCATGCCTTTTGGACTAAAAAATGCACCACAAATATTCCAAAGAAAAATGGATAAAATATTTTCAGAAAAAGAATTTTTATATATTGAATTAATTAAAATGCCAAAAGTGCACCCAATCATGATCGCATTATGTGATATTCCGAGTGTGGGTTCACACATCTATATTTCAATATATATATTTTTTAAATATAACACTACTATATATGATCTCGGGAGGGGACCATGGGTTCACGTGAACCCGGTGACCCCCACTTAGATACGCCTCTGTAAGAATAGATGACGTACTAGTTTAAAAACTAACGTAGGATCAATTGGAGAGTACTTTATGTTGTCTCGATAGGGACTAGTCCAATCTCTCTTAGCACTGGTATAATAAATGACGGGAAAATTGTAGAAATTTCATTAGTTTAGGAGTTAATTATTTAGTTATACGTTAATTTGTAATGTTACGAATTTTATTAGATTTTGATGCTTCCAGATACATTCAAATACATGTATCTTGGGATACATGAGTCAAATTAGGTGCAATTTGTTTCAGATACATTGTATCCAAGTAAATTCACATGTATCTGGGATACATAGACAAATCTTTCTCGCATCCTTGTCATCTCGCTTGCCACCCTCCTACGTATTTGGTATCCCAAATACATGTATCTGACAAATCTCTCCCGCCTCCCTCTATCTCGCCCACCATTCTCCTACGCATCTGGTATCCTAGATACATGCAAGTACACCAGAAACATATATATATATATACATGTGTACGTTTAGTATGATTCACATGTATTTGTGATACATAGGGGTCGTTTGGTAGGGAGTATTAGAAGAAATAGTCCATGTATTATGTATGGTATTATTTAGTACTATGTTTGGTAGGAATTTTGGTCCATGTATAACTAATCCATACAACATACATGGTATTATATGATTATCTAATCCATTTGGTGGTATTAGTAATACATAGGTTTTAATACCATGAGATTATCTATGTAAAGACAAAAAATATCCCTCAAATTCTTTTAATCATTTTATTTATTTTCTTGATTTCATAATAATTTATATTTATATTAGTAAATTTATTTAAATAATTTAGCTTACAAATTTTATTATTTTAATAAAGAGTTGTTTGTTGCTCAAAAGATTACTCAACTTTGAGATTTTTTCAAGTAAAGTCACATTGAACTTTGTTTTGTGTCGATAAACTCACTCAACTTAGATATTTCTATCAATAAATCACTCAATTAAATTTAACTTCAAATATAGGATAATAAGGCAGAATAAATTATTTTGTATGTAATAAAATTATGGACCCAACGAAGAAATTAATTATTTAGATTTAAAAGAACTCAAATGTTAAAGTGGAATTTCTAACTAATTCGGAATTCCATCTATTCTTTTTAATTTTTTTTATAACTAGGGTTGTAAATAGGATAAGCTGAGAAATAAAATAATGAATTGTCTATAACACACTATAACGTGTATCATAAAAGGAACCAAAATAGAAAACATCCTCAGCGTTCTTGATTTTTTTCGAACGGCACTGTAATTATAGCAATACACCATTTATGAAAAGAAAAAAAAAACAAAGTAATAACCTTATTCAATTTCAAAGCAATTGATTTTTGATAATTCGAGCTCTAAAAATTTAGTAATAAGACTCTCAATTATAAAAATAATATTGTCCAATAGTTATCTATCTCGGCCCAATTAAATAAATAGAAAATTCTATAACAATTCAAGGGTATAATTGGTAAGAAACTTTTGTAATTTTTTTTAATCCAAACCCAAAATTAGGTGGGAAGCAATGCACCAAACAATTGATAAAAATAACCCCTGCATTACTAATCCCTGCATTATTAATCCATGCATTACTAATCCATGCATTACTAATCCCTGCATTACTAATCTCTGTGTTATAATACTTTGTACCAGACAACCCCAGAGTGATATAAAATTTAGGGTGTATTTGACTTGAAATCTAGTATAAAATTATTAATTAGTGATATAAAAAAATAATTATTTCAAACTATAGAGAGAACTAGTAAATATAATAGAAATGTTTGAATAATGAGATATATAGTCTCTCCATTAATTAATTAGTGGCGACCCTTGTTGTCATAGTAAGTAGGCTTCAATGACTCGATCGATACAGCCAACCAAACATTGTGTATATTGGTGCCTATATATAATCAAATATATAGTCATCATTTAAGGTAAATATATTTACACATATCTTAAATAGAGTGACAAGCGATCTTAATTAGCTTGTTATTTAATTTGAAATTAGTACTCTTCATATTTTTGAAAGTGTAGTTCTTTAGAAATCATAATTTATAATAATTCCTATTTTTTAGTAAACTAACTCTTCATTACCAACCAAAACAAAGAAAAAAAAATACAAGCACAACCAGAAATTTCCTACAAAATTGGTTATCAACCACATAAATTTGAGGTGGTATTTTTCTATAGAAGATTCAATAGTATTAATCAAATATACACACAAAAAAATACATATATAACAACAAAACGAAAAATCGAAAAACGAAAAGTGAAACACATATTAAAAAAAATGGAGGCATCAAAGAAGCTTATGGCAATGTTTTTTGTTTGCATTATTGTGATTTCTTCATCCATGGCTGATGAAGAAAATAAAGCAGAAGAATTTAAAAAATCATTTGAAATTGTGGCAAATGAATATAAAGATTGCTACAATGATTGTCAAAAGGAATGTACCAATGAAGGATTTGGATACACTCGTTGTGAGATGAAATGTGACACTGAATGCAGTGCTAAGTTGCTCAAAGGTAAATATTTAAGGACAAATATACCCCGAACTATCCTAAATGGTATTTAGATACCCTCTGTCATACTTTTGAGACATTGGTGCCCCCTGCCGTCCAAAAACTGAGCATATATACCCTTTATACTAACGGACATACATGTGTCATAATCTTATCCACCGATCCAACATTTATTAAATATTGAATCGACGGATAAGATCGCGCCACGTGTCCCTGTTTAGTCTTCCGTTAGAGTGAAGGGCATATATGCTCTAGTTTTGGATGGCAAGGGCACCAATGTCCCAAAAGTATGACGGAGGGTATCTGCATACCATTTACGATAGTTTGGGGGTATATTTATCATTTTTCCCATATAATTTTAACACGTCATATAAAGTATGTTAATGTTTTTTAAATTTAGAATTTATATATATGACAATACAAATTAAAGGATTTTTACACAATATTTTATTATAGTTCTAACATGTTATTTTTCTAAATTTAATTAGTTATATACATCGAGAACTTAGAGAATATTTACATTAACTATGTAGTTTTGCCTATTGTAACATACTAACGTTTATCATACATGTTATAATTGTGCAATTACTAGCTACTTCACCCATCATTATTGTTAATATTATTATTATTATTATTATTATTATTATTATAGAACTATTGATTAATGTTTATTATAGAAATTAAAATGTTGTAGTTAGTTATCATATAATTGACCTGATTATAAAAATGTTATTTTTGTTTCTATTTTCTAATACGTTATTATCTTCTATTTTTGCAGAAAGAATCGAGAAAATGAAAAATTAATTTGAAGCCTTGAAGATGCACCAAAGGATGCAAAACATTTCTTTTAGTATAGCAAATATAGGGAAAGAAGAATAAAAAAGTAGTAGTATACTATACAATGTATGTATACATTACGTTAGTTTAAATTTTTTGTATCATTCTTAGTCGCGTTTGAACTTTATATAAAATTTTCAGTACTTTATTTAACTTCTAAATTTTATAATCTTGATTTTTCTTAATTCATAAATTTACATATTCTAATAAAATATATAAAAAGTTATTTTTACCTATCCAAACCACTTAGAGATATATTACCCAATTTTAAAAAGGAAAATAAAACAAGATAAATAAAAGATTCAAATTTCTAACCTCACTTGGAGAGGTGCAATCAATCATAATTGCACGTATGATATATACTTCAAGTTTGGGTTCACATATCTATATTTAAATATTTTATAAAAAATATAACACTACTATATATGATTTCAGGAGAGGAGCATGGATTCACGTGAACCCAGTGACCCCCTCCTGAATACGCCTCTGAATCATAAATAGCAAAAAAGGAACTAGTGCATCCCAAAACTCTGGTGTCATAGGCACAAAATCTTTAAATATATACATCTAATAATGTCTCAATAAAACTGTCTTGAAATAGAAAGGCCAAACACATATACAGCCCCTCTAACTTGTCCATATTTTTCATTTTGGCACTTTATCTTAGCCTTGTTCCATTTTAATCCTTGAACTCCATTTTTTATGTTCCAGTTTAACACGAAATACTATTTTTATGATTTATTTATTTTTATATATATTCTTCAATTGCAACTTCTTATTTTAAATCGACATGTGTCATTTAATTTTAGTTAAAAAATAAAATTAACAAAAAATAATTCTTTTTAAAAAATAATAATTTCTTTTTAAGAGTGTTATGTATTTTTGTGTGAAAAATAACTGACGAAATTGTGTTGGTTTTCTTTCTTTAAAATCACCGACAACCTAACAAAGTCAGTCGAGTTTTAACATTGTTTAATAGTGTTATTAGCAATGAACATTAAAATCACCGACAACCTAACAAAGTTAGTCGAGTTTTAACATTGTTTAGTAGTGTTATTAGCAATGAACAAGAGTCTTTTTTTAGTAGTGTTATTAACAAAGTCAGTCGAGTCTTTTTGAAGATGGGTTTTTTTATTCGTATTGATTTATATTAAAAATTAAAAGTGAGTATTTGCGTTAAATTTAGATAGCCTAGATGATAAGAAAAAATAAATAAGTAGTGTTATTTAATTTAATTGAATGTTTAAGAAAGAAAATCAAAGAACTTTCGTCAATTTATTTTCATGCAAAAATACAGAGAAATATCAAAAAATAATATTATTGTTTGAAATTTTTTATGTTCGTTCGCGAATGTTTAATTTTTTTAATTAACAGGCACACGTTTATTTTTAAAAAATAAGAAATTGCAATTGAAGAACATAAATAAAAACAAATCATAAAAATTAGTATAAGTGTTTAAATGGTACAGAAAAAATGGAGTTTAAGGGTTAAAATGGAACAAGGCTAAGTTGGAGTGCCAAAATGAAAAATGAGGGCAAGTTTGAGGGGTTGTATATGTGTTTAGACAAAATAAAAGTAAATATATAATAGGATTCAAAACTACTACGGATCAGCCAAACAGATCACCTCGAAGTCTTCAGTTAACAAACAATTCTTGAAATCAAGCGACTCCAATTGCTCAAAAACTAAGTCTCGATGAATAAATGATCCTTGAAAGAATTAAATCTTGATGAAAAAATATAGGGATAAGGGTCTGAAAAATACCTCAATTTTTGGTCGGATTTGCTGTTGCGATACTAAAACTTTCATGAGGATCTATTACCTCCCTAGACTATTTAATACCGTATTTTTTACCCCCTGAACTATTTAATAGTGTATTTTAAAGGTATATATGTGCCCACATGGACACATTACTATTTATAATTTTGCATTATTTTTTATGTCCACGTGGGCAAATATATATGTTTAAAATACGGTATTAAATAGTCTAGGGAGGTAATAGGTCCTTATGAAAAGTTTAGTATTGCAACAGCAAATCCGACCAAAGTTGAGGTATTTTCAGACCCTTATCCCAAAAATATATAAACAAGTTTGGAAGAATATTATGAAAGACTAGGATAATAGGAACAATTGAATTTTGGAATATAGATGTCAAAAACTATCAAAATATTAGATGTATCAAATTGAACTGAATTTGGAAAAATAAAAAATGGACTAAACAATAAGTCTTAGTTCAAATCGATCGACCAAGTTTCAATTTCTTTTTTCCTATAATATGTTTAGTTACTAAATAAAACTGACGAAACATGATTTTCTTGATCATGAATAGTGACAGCAAATGAGCCCATATTTTGGTAACCCGCCCAACTTTCCCATATTTAATGGGTTGGGTGAGTGACTTTTTACATGGGTAAAATATGGATTAGCCAAATGAATTAAGTTTCTAACTTTTATTCACTCAAAATTCATGATATTACCAAATATATTGTAACTTCTCTTCCTTTTTATGTTCTTCTATAAAACTAATTATTTTTCTCTATATTGAAAATTAGGGGTGTACAAAACCGAACCTCAAACCGAACCAAACCTCAAACCGAGAAAAAAAACCCGACCAGTGGTTGGTTTGACTTGGTTTGGTATTGGAAAAAAAAATCGACTATATTTGGGTTGGTTTGGTTTTAACTAAAAAAAATCAACCCGAGACCAAACCAACCCGACATTATATATATAATTTTAAAATTTTATTTTATACATAAAAATATTTACTTTGATATAATTTTTAAATATTTCTTATACTTTTTCATAGTTTTTATCTTTTAATATAGTTATTCTTTCAAGTTTGAAACTTAGAATTCTAAATGGTTCAATAAAGATTATAGTCCATAGATATTAATAATTATAATAAAGCTTAAATCAAAAATGAAATTAATACTAATGCAAAAAGAAAATCAATTCAACACTAAGAATGACAATAATATTGAATATTTGTTCTTTAATTTTACATTAGTGACAATTAAAATACATAATCTAATTTTAATTCCTTTAATATTTAGTCATGTAACTAATACTTATTAAACTTAATTTTAGCATGATTTAGTACTTTTAAATTATGATCATTTTCATTATGACTTGTTAATTTGCAATATTTGTTTTACACGATTTCATTATTATTATTTTTTGTTGGATATTTTAGTATCATTACTCATATCATATTTTGTGTTATTTTCTTAAGAAACACC
>NW_006239579.1:38320-58361 GCF_000226075.1 Solanum tuberosum | reverse complement strand
TTAAAAAATATTTTCTACTCTAGTAAAAATAAAAGATATTTTTCATTCATAAACCAAACACTACAAATCTTTTCCAAAAATAAAAATTTCTACTCACCATCAAGCATGAGAAAATAAGTCAAAAATCTACTTGTTTTCAAGGAAAACATAAATTTATTTTATATTGAAAAGTTATAGGATTTTTTTTACTTTTATGATACAATAAAACTAAATAAAGCATTTTCAACATATTTCATCTAAAAAAAGACTAAAATATTTTCTCCATGTTGAATTCTTATAAAGTAGAGTACTATTTACTCATGAAAATATGGATAAAATATGGATAAACTAGTATTTTACCCAACCCATTTGTTACCCAATCCATTTTTATCCAACCCGCCCATTTGCCACCACTAATCATGAAATTATATAACACCTATTAATCTCTTAGCTTACACTAGTATATACTAATTAGTTAGATTCTATAAGGAAATTAGGAAAACAAAAAACAAGCACAACCAAAACTTTCATACAAATCTGGATATCCATCACTTTAACTTGAGGTATTTAAACGTCCCAAAAACATCTACAAATAGAAGATTCAATAGCATAACCAAATCATCCAAAAAAAAAAAAACATTTTAAAAAAGAAAAGAAAAGTGAAGTACAACATATATTAATAAAAAATAAAAAATGGAGGCATCAAAGAAAGTTGTAGTATTTCTTGTTTGCATTATTATGATTTCTTCATATGTACATGTCTCCATGGCTAATGAAGAAAGTAAAGAAGAAAAATCTAAAAAAGCATTAGGAAAAGTGTTAAATGCTTACAGAAATTGTTACAACAATTGTGAAAAAGGATGCTCAAATGCAGGACATAATTCTAATTATTGTGATGAAAAATGTGAAAATCAGTGCGACAAGAAAGTACTCAAAGGTAAATATTTTTTATACTGTTAGTATATATAATTTCAACATGCGATACGATACATATTTTTTTAATAAATTAAATGTAGTTTAACCTATTATAACATATTGATATTTACGATATACATATTGATAAATATTCATAATTGTGCAAACATAAAAATGTTTTCTTATTTTCCGTTTTCTAATATACTTTTTTATTTTTGCAGAAGATACCGAAAGTTTTGATTAAAATATAATTTGAAGTCGTGAAGATGGATTAAAGGATGCAAAAATGTTCCTTAATATAGCAAAAATAGGAAAAAAGGAATAAAAAAGTGGATTCATATTCCATTTCAATTAGTTTATTCATTTATATTTACCACTGTATTTGCCATTATTATTATTTTGGTGGATAAGATTATATGTATATTAGTTAATTAAGATTAGAAAAAAAGTAATAGGGTTTGAACATTACGTGTTACAAAAGATGGAGAATTCATCTGTGACACTGTTCATTTTTAATATTCAATAAAATGAATTTATTTATTTAATTATTGTTGTTTATCTCAAGTCAATTGTAATTATATAATTTTCATTTGATGTGCGATATTATTTTGGCAATGACATAACTAGATAGAGTAGAAAGAACATGAGTCAAAATTTAAATTTTATGAATTTTAAATATAGGATAACGATGTTACAAGTAATAATAATAATTAAAAAAAAAATTCTATTCATTTAATTTACTTCATTCTCATGACACATATTTCTAATGTTTGGGTTCTTAGAAACTTCTGTATCATTCCTAGCCATGTTGAAATTTATATTAAAATTTCCAGCACATATATTAACTTTTAAATTTTATGATCTTAATGTTTTATATTCGTAATTTTTATATTTTTATTAATATATAAGTTAGGAGTATTTAAAAATTCATCGCATTTACGTTCATTGTCTCAAAACTTACATGTTGTGATCTATCTGCTCAAAATGATGCCTTTGCCTTTTAAAACAATGCCATTGACATGTTTTGAGTCCAAGATCGTAAGCTATTTCGAGAAAGAAGTATTGAAAAGACCCATAAATTTATCACAAATTATTCGTTTTTTAATATAAAGCTGAGAGAAGTGTTGAAAACAACCTTAAAGTTGACAAAATTTAGAGGTGTATTTCACTCATATATGTTGCAAGATCAGGGGTGTATTTGAGTTCAGTTAGTAAAATAAAGAGATATTTTTAAGACTGTCAAAAATTCGAGAATAAAATTAACAATCTGCGCCAAATTTAAAAATATTTTCAATAGTACTTCTCTCTTATTTCTACTTTTCTAGAAGATTGCAATATAAGGTTTGTTTATAAATGTAGAGAAAATGGCCAAAAGCCGTCCTAATCTATATCCGAATTTTCAACTACACACTTTAACTTTACGGGAATCATATCACCCCTGAAGTGTTTAAAATTCTGAAGTGTTTAAAACTGTAATTAAGAATATTTTTAAAGCTATCAATAGTTCATGGACAATACTAATATTTTGTATCAGGTGCAAGAATGTTTCCAATATTTCTCTTTTTTAATTTTATAGCATAGATTTTTTGGTAATGAAAATTTCATATATCATTTGGTGGTCTATGTTACCATAATGTTAATATTGTTAGGAGATTAGTACGAATATCACTACAAATTAAATTTTCTTTTTCTTTCCTAAAGATTAAAAAAAGAGTATTAGTGGCGACTCCGGTTGCGACAAAAGTAGGTTTCTTGATGACCTTGCTTGCCACAAAAACTAGAAAATGACAATTATTTTTTTATAATCAAAAGCACATCTAAATTTTTACTTTTTCGGAAGTTTCATATCAACAATTTATCATGAATTTTATGTACCTAAACTATAATTTTTTGGTATCAAAACACACCTCAATACTGGGTTGCTCAAATATTTATTTCCAGTTGATACTAGGCACGTGTATGTTAACTTATTATAGATTTGTGTTTTATATAACACAAAGAGTGATAATTTAAGAAGATAAATGGAACAATAGATAATTGAGTTATGAAACTTTATATGTACATGTTTAACTATTTAGTAATCCATAAGTCTTATTACCAACCACCCAAAAAATAATAATTGTACAACCAAAATTTTCCTACAAAAATGTATATCCATAACTTTAATTTGAGGTATTTAAATGTCCCAAAAACACCTATAAATAGGAGATTTAATAACATAATAACCAAAAATAAACACAAAGCAACAAACACATACAAAAAAACTTAACATAAGTGAAAAACGAAACATAAATTACAAAAAATAAAAATAAAAATAGAAATGGTGACATCAAAGAAGCTTGTTGCAATGTTTCTTGTATGCATCGTTATGATTTCTTCATGTGTTTACGTCTCCATAGCTGACGGAGATAGTAACGCAGAAAAATTTGAAGAAGCATATAAATCCGCTACAACTGACTACGTAGCTTGTTATAATGATTGTCAAAAAGAATGCTCCGGTGGATACACTCATTGTGAGATGAAGTGTGACGAAGATTGCACCGCTAAATTGCTCAAAGGTATCGCTCTTTATCCTGCTTGGTGGACGAAATCTTCTTTTTTAAATACTACTATATGTTTTGCAATTTTAACGTATAATATGTTGGGTTACGATTTTCTAACACGTTATTATGTTGTGTTTTTTGTTTTTTTTGCAGAAAGAATTGAGAAAATGAAAATGTAGTTGTGTGGGGGGGGCTAGGGGGGCAGAATAAAACGGTGGTTTTTTTTAAATTTTAAATTTCTGCTAATTAATTAAGTGATTTCTTAGAACACTGTGTTTGTAATTTTTAAGATCCAATAAAATCGTTTCGTCTTAATCTTCTTAAAATTTTAGTTTTTTAAACTTATGTTAGTGTTAAGTTATTTAATTTGGTAGTTCTTGTTTGAAATATTAAAGGTATTGTATTACGGATCATCTTCTTTATGGCTTATATTTCTTTCGTTTTAATTTATATGATGATGATATGAAGATGTTATTATCGAGTTAAAAAAAATTTCTTTGATTATAATTTTTTAAACATGTTTTGATTTATTAACCATATTGTTGGTTTGTAGTATTTTTTTCCATATATTTTCAAATCTGTAAATTTTTTAATTAAATTTAAGTGTTTGACCCTCGTACTTTTGAATTCGTCGTTGCAAGAATTTTCTTTACTATAATATATGTATATATAATTAGAGGTGTTAATCAAGTATGAGTCAAGGATATAGAGTCGTCTTTGGTATTAAACGCTTTTATCTTTTAAAGTAAAACTTATCCACACAAATTCAAATTAATTTATCAGACCCCAAACGAATATCAAAATTGAATAAAAAAAATACTATATATTGTAAATATGTGTAGCACAATCTGAGTCGTTTTTTATCTATGAAATTACTTTTAACCAAAAAATAAACTAAAAGGACAAATTTACTCAGATAAAAGTAAAAAAGACGTTTTTAAATCATTTCTAATACGTTAAACGACATAATAAACATTTTTCAAATTTTAAATATGAAATATTGAATAGTCCATTTAGACCATTTGAATCTTCTAAAGTTTTCTCACCAACTTATTCCATTCACACTCAGTATTTTTCATATCAAGTTAAGTACGTGCTAACACTAAAGGAGTAGATAGATATAGGCCTGAATTATTATAGAAATAAAAAATAAATAAGTTAAATATTATTCAAATATTTAATTTATAAAATATGCATATAATATATATTTTATATATAATCCAAATATATTGCTTAGACAACTAACTTTACTAAAAACTAGGTTGCCATTGTGGACTTTTAAGTAGCAGCCAAAGACTAAAACAAAGCTAGCTATCAGAGTAGTTTGGGATAAGGAATCTTTTTCCTTTCCCATGGGAGTCAAACTCAATGTTTTAAAAAAACGTTTTTGGAGCGAGTCGCAGAGTGGAGCATAGTTAAAAATTAGGGACGAAGCTAGTTTGAGGTTAGGTTCATTGATAGAAAATTATACTGTTTAAATATGATTAAAATTTAATTTTCTCTTTTGTTTAGTTCATGTATTTACCTCATATTTTGAACTTTCGCGAATTAAAATATATTAGGATAATCTGATTTAAAAAACTCCTAATTAAAATTAAATTGCTAATCAAATTCTTAAATTAATGCCAAAATAACACAAAATTCAACTTGTTATAAATTGTTAAGAACTTGAAAATTTTATAAGTCAAAATATATTTTATTTCTTAGTCCTATTTTTTATTTTGGCATAATACATAAATATGCCCTTTAACTTGGTTTCAAATCATATTTATACCCTTCAACTTTGGGTATGCACAAGTAGACACTTAAACTTGTGTACAGTTGAACAAATAGACACACATGTCCTACATGACATTTTTTGTCCTACGTGGTGTCCTACGTGTATTGTGCCAGGTAGGACTCGTATGTTTACTTGTTCTACTTTATACAAGTTTAAGTATCTACTTGTGTATATTCAAAGTTGGAGGACATAAACATAAAATGAGATCAAGTTAAAGGGCACATTTATGTATTATGATTTATGTCTTTTATTTTCTCCGTCTTTCACCAGGTAAAAAGGAAAAAAATTTATCAACATACAAGTATAAATAGTGTTGATCATAGTCAAAATATATTACAATTATATATCATGTTGACAATTTTTTTTCCTTTTTACCTTGCTAGTAATAGCACCCTAAGTTAAGTTTAAATGTGTCTCTGAGATTTCAGGTATACTCTAGGAGTACTTGTGCCTTATCACAAATTATAACGTAGAAACTCCATCATTCTTCATCACTTATTCTGGTTTGATGTTTCTAACTGTAAGTTCCTTCTTATATTTTTTAAGGCATAATATATAATTATGTCCTTCAACTTGATGTCAGCTGACATCTATGCCCTTCAACGTTGGCTTTGAGTGTGCACAAATACATACTTAAACTTGTATAAAATTCGACAAATACATACCCCAACTTTAGCTTACGCTTTGGCCCCACAATGGGTAAAGCACAGGTCAAAACAAAACAAAAGACCAAACGTCATGGCTAACGTGAACATTTTTCCACTTATCTTAGATCCGATGTCACATTCAATAAAGATTTATGATACGTGTATGGGATATCCAAATGCAGCTGAAACTTCTCTATAAATTATCATTTCTCATCTCTGCAGAATCACATCAACAAAATTATTAACTATTATTATGGATTCACAATCACCAAATGGTTCAATTATCTTCTCTACTGTTGGTAGAACCAATTACGGTTTCGATATCTTCTCCCTCAAATCTCCATTGTCTTTTCTCAATTCCCCAATCACGGAGCACCGTCTCACAGACGGTGCATCCGTCAATTTCAACGGTCAATTCATTGACGAAGACCAAACACTGGTCTTCGTCTCTGAAAGATCAGGTGCTCCTCGCATTTACTTGAGACAACACCCCTCAGGAATCGAACTAATTCCTACTTCAATTAATAGCTTATTTCTCGATTGTCCGATTCTTCGGAATAATCGCCTCTATTACATCTCAGCTCATCAGCATTCCGAAAAAAAATTCACAAGCTCCTCTGCTCTTTACTGCACTAATATCGAAGGTGACAATGAGGTAACAAGATTGACTCCAGAAGGATCCGTTGATTATAGTCCTTCGATTTCAAAATCTGGACACATGATTGCTGTTGCGTCCTATGGAAATCGTCGTTGGCCTACCGATGAATTTCATGATCTGAGTACTGATATTGTTGTTTTCCCTGTATCTAAACCTGATATGAGAACAATTGTGTGTAGACACGGTGGCTGGCCAACTTGGTCCGGTGATTCGACGATTTATTTTCATCGACAAGCTGATGATGGATGGTGGAGCATTTTCAAAGTCGATTTGCCAGACGATTTATCCAATTTGGTTGATGAGAGTAATGGTTCGATTCGAATTACTCCACCTGGTGTGCATTGCTTTACACCTGCAGCAGCAGTAGCATCAGACCGCTCTAAATCATCAATTATTGCTGTTGCAACTCGAAGACCCGGAAAGAGCTATCGCCACATCGAGATTTTCGATGTGGAGTCTCAAAAGTTTTTTCCGGTGACGGAATTGATTAATCCTACCATTCACCATTACAATCCCTTCTTCTCTCCTGAATCGACTTTCCTCGGTTATCACAGATATCGAGGCGAATCGTGTTCAGGAGAAACAACAATTCCTTACTTGGACCCTGTAATTTCTCCGGAAAACGGACTGAAAATGCTGAGGCTTAATGGATTCTTCCCTGCATCCTCTCCGTCCGGTGAATTCATTGCATTCAATCCGGGATTCACAGGACTAGAAATCGTCAAATCAGATGGATCGAAAAAATGGACATTGATTAAAGATCGCACATCTTTCTGCAATTCGTGGTCTCCAGCTGAACCTGGCGTGATTTTTACATCAATCGGACCTATATTTGAATCAGTAAAAACAACTGTACAAATAGCGCGTGTTTCGTTCAGTTCATTGAACCTTAATGACGATGAAATTCCGGTAGATATAAAAGTTCTAACAGGGGAAGAGACTGGTAACAACGCATTTCCTTCTTGTTCGCCTGATGGAAAGCATATAGTATTTCGTTCAGGTCGTTCGGGGCATAAGAATCTGTATATTATCGATGCAGTCAATGGAGAAATGGAGGGAGGAGAAATTCGTCAGTTAACGAATGGGGCATGGATTGATACGATGCCAAATTGGTCACCTGACGGGAAACTAATTGCATTTTCTTCCAACATGCACAATCCGGATGACATTAATTGTTTCAGCATCTACGTTGTTCATCCGGATGGATCAGGGCTCCGGAGGATCTATGTGGCAGGGCCGGAGGGATCAGAGGAAGTAGATAAAGAGAGATTAAATCATGTATGTTTTAGTAAGGACAGTGAATGGCTCTTGTTTACGGGCAATTTGAGCGGAGTGACAGCAGAACCGGTGTCATTGCCAAATCAGTTTCAGCCGTATGGTGATTTATATGTGGTGAAATTGGATGGGAGTGGATTGAGACGATTGACGTGTAACGGATATGAGAATGGAACTCCAGCTTGGCACTCCTCGACTATGCCAATGGAGACTACTACAGGGGAAACAGAACGGAACGTACTAGTAGGAGAGAAGTTAAAGGGTGAATTTGACGATGTGCTATGGATGAAGTGTTGACGACAATTATAACATACTCAGTGATATTCCACACGTGAAGTGTGGAAAGGGTTCGTGTGTTTGTAGTCTTACCCCTATCTTATGTCTTTTGTTGCTCGCTCGTGAGTTCAGATATCATGTTGTACTTGTTTGTATTGGTTGTAGTACGGAATAAACATTATCAATAAAGTCATGTTAGCTTAAATGAGTAGTTAAAGAAAACTAATAATAAAAAGAATATTGAGCATCAATAAATCCAAGCAACAAATCAAAGTATAAAAATACAACTAAACTTACGAAGGATATTACCCCAAATAGGAAGAGGAGATGTTCGAATGCCTCAGTGAGGAGGTAGGTATAAGGAGAGATAGACCGAACAATAATTAGAGAAGTGATTAGACAAGACGTGACACACTTGTAGCTTATCAAGGACATAATCCTAATTTGATATGTTTTACTTGAGTCGAGTCGAAGGTCTATCGGAAACAACCTATCTACCTTTACAACGTAAGGATAAGACTTCATACACTCTACTCTCCAGTCTTATACCTCACTAGTGGAATTACATTGGGTATGTTATTATATAACCAAACTTCTCACATCAGTAATTTCAACAATTACTATTTTATAACGTTGTTTGCGCATTGTACGGGTTCCAAGGTCATTTGGTAGAGTGTATTAGCAAAATTAATGTATGCATTAACTCTGTATATTAGTAGTATCTTGTTTAGTGCACTTTCTTATGCTATGAATAACTAATATTTGCATTAGTTATACACTCTATTATGTATAGGGGAGTGTATTACTAATATCATGGATTTCTAGGTATTAGTAATGTAAAAGAATTTAATGCATGCATTAGCATTTTAAAGACACAATTACCCCTCAAAACCCTTTTCATCTTTTTCACAATAATTGTGGAAGATATTTTTGTAAATAAATATTTTTATACAATACATGATATTTTTAATACATCAAATCAAACAATGCATAAGAAATAATCTATTTATAACTAATGCAAGCATAACTAATACAAGCATTACTAATTATTTTTATACACTCTATCAAACGACTAGTTTAACTCAAAATAGAACTACAGCAAAGACATATTTCCTGGTAAAACTATATGTGGAACCAAATGGGCTAAAATTGAACAGTTAGTAACAATAACAATATAACACATCTAGTGTAATTTCATATGCAAGGTTGAGGAGGGCTAAGTGTAAGCAATTTTTACCCTGTGCAAGGCATAGAAATTATTTCCAAAAGACCCTCAACTCGAGCAAGGCATGTCTAAGCTTAAATAATTCACATATTCAAGTATCTCATACAAACCAAAAAGTGGGATCAAATAATTATTTTTTAACATTAGAAACAACTAAAGTGCCTTTAAAATATCCACGGTTCTGGTTCTTTATGCTTTGTAACTTTGTCTCATGAAATTCCAAAACGTGGACCAACAAGCTTGATATTTAAGCTTGGCATCAAAGTAGCTATATATATACTCGACAATTAAATACTTCAACTTTAAGGATTCACATTTAGACATCTGTAACTCGTTATCACTGAGTCAGTTAAATACTTCAACTTATAAAATGATTATTTATACATCTTCAAAATCTATGTGTCACATCAACGTCAGGTGTACACGAAACACAAAGAAATTTCCATTGATACAATAATGGGACGAATTGAAATGTTTAGATGTGTATTTTTTCAAAATTGAAATGTTTAATTGTCAGTTGAAGTTAAACTAAGATGCGTATATATAATGTGCCATCCACCCTTTACCTAAGTGGGAAGCAAAAGACATCGTTTGCTTAGGAATAAACTCCATTACTATTTACTTTTGAGCATGTCAACCTTTAAAGTGGAATTATAACATGAGCTTTACATTAGATATTCTCTAAGCAAAGACGTGCGAAAACAATAACCATCTCATCAAAAAGTTTAAGTCGTACATACACACCTTTTTGCAGGTGGATTTGATTATTTTATATAAGAATCTGTCTTCATTTCCATGGCATATAACTAAAGAACCCTAAGAAGAGTAATATATTTGAACATACTCTCTATCTTTTTCTCTTCTCTAAAATAACAACATAAAAAGAGAGAGACATGTAATATTGTTGAGGAGAATGTCGTCTGGTTCGAGATCTTTCATAAGAAGGTAACATGCAATGAGATGATTTCGGACCAGGCTTCATTCCCCTCAACTCTGATCCAACAAGTATGTGTTCTTAATTTTTTATTTTATAATTTCTTTTAGGGTGTGTTTTTTCACAAAGAAAAATATGTTTCTTCTTGTTTCATCGACTAGACCAAAAACGTGATTCAGTTGATAAAGAGGTGCACTTGACTTTGATTCTCATGTTGGCCTTTACTTCGGCTACTAATATAAGGGTTCTGTCTTGGAGATTGGGAATCCGTGTGTAGAATAAAGGTCCAACTCCAAGTTGTAATTCAAGAATAGTGGTGTTGAATTTCTTGATTTCTTATTTATATTATAGTATGGTAAATAAGCCCAAATTTATTTTTATATTTCCCAAACACATTTATACGAAATCTAGCAAAATACTATGGGCTAACTCATTCCGTCGAAAAAATCTCCAATATCTAGTTGTGTGGGCTTTGCAACAAAACACAATATGAATGAAGATACATAAGTGTACTATTCCGTGGTGAGGGCAAAATTAGCTTAACAATCGCCTATAGATGAGTATTGGAAACTTTGAGAAAGAGTGTATTTTCATCGCGAATGAGTCAATTCATCGATCACAGGTTAACATATTACATCTCCATAGCTATAGCCTTGTTATGATTTTACCTCTATCAAAAGGTGTACCACTATATATAACACGTGTCAGTAAGACCACCAAAAGTCTTTGTAACAGTAATGTGCTACATGCAGAAGTCATGTGTAATCCGATGATTTTGCAAGCTAAGACCAATTTCCTAGGTGTGACTTTTGATATGTGTTTTTGCGTATCAATTTCTGTTTGTTCTTTAATTACACTCCCCCTCTGATATTTTTGCTGATAATTGGGATAATATACAATTTCAAAGTAAAATTTTAAAGTTTTTTTAAGAAATGAGCGCACATTGCAGGTTAAAATGAATCGAGTCAATAAACATGCATGTTGAATCACAACTCGTCCAATGTTTGTTTGTGATTAGATGAGCTATATATAGTTTATTTGAACTAAAATATGGGTCATAAATCTTTTTACTTTTCCTTCAATTTCTTTTATTCTAATAATATTTTTTAAAAATTAATAAATTTTGTGGATCACCCGTCTAGAAAAAGGGCGGAAAGGTATAATGAGAAGATTAGTATCAAAGTCTAGAAAATCCAACTTAATTATAAAAAGATCGTTCTTTTCAGCCTGTACTCCAAACAAGTAAAAGTTGTTGGCACCCACTAAGACCTGTTTCAGGTCAATCTCATATATCAAAGCAAACAACTTCAATAATAGAACTGTCACATGAATTGCATGGAGTTCCCTGGTCTCGATTCAAGCTCGAATCTTTTCTTTATTAATTTTGGGAAAAATTACGAAAATGCACGTCTTATATTTTCCTTATTTTTAATATTCTCTTCTATTTCTAAAAACCTCTAAAATCCCTTATAATTTCTCTACTAATTCTAAATTATTTTATAATGTATCCGAGCTACATATTATGTTCCGGTTTATTTTATAATGTATTCAAGCTAGTTTTTAATGTATCCGAGCTAATTTTTAATGTATCCGAGCTATATATTATGTATCCGGTTTGTTTTACTTTTTCATAGCCTGTCCATGCATGGGCATGGGATTTAAGGCCTTGTCCTTTTGATGTTATAATTAGGGGTGTACATAGGTCAGTTTGGTTTGGTTGTTCATTAAAAAAAATCTGAACCAATTATGTCGGTTTATTAAATCTAAAAATTAAATCAAACCACATAAAGTCAATTTTTTCGGTTTCGATTTCAGTCGATTCTTTCGGTTTTTTTCGGTTTTCTACAACTATACGGTAAAGGGGCACTCAAATTAGATCACGTTATAGCTGAATAGAAAGGATACAACAACAACAACAACAACCCAGTAAAATCCCACTAGGTGGGGTCTGGGGAGGGTAGAGTGTACGCAGACCTTGCCACTACCTCGTGCGAGGTAGAGAGGCTGTTTCCGGAAGACCCTCAGCTCAGGTACATCAAATCCAAGTAAAAGGCGAGAAAGACAGTGTATATACATACCATCCAATACGAAAGATAATATACAATCAACAAAGGAAGACAATGACATCAATACACAATGAGAGAAATGAAACACAATAAACAACAAAAGGCTATCGATCTCACAGAAAAGAACTGCAAGTGCAAGACTAGGACTACTACACACGCTACAACCCCTACCCTTGCAAGAAGAGACAACACGCTAGCCCTACTAACCTTCAACCTTAATACGAGACCTCCACTCCTTCCTATCTAGAGTCATGTCTTCGGTAATGTGAAGCTGAGCCAAGTCCTGTCTAATCACCTCTCCCCAATACTTCTTAGGCCTACCTCTACCCCTCCGCGTACCCTCTACAACCAGCCCCTCACACCTCCTCACTGGGGCGTCTGCGCCCCGTCTCTTCACATGACCAAACCATCTCAGTCTCGTTTCCCTCAACTTGTCCACCACAGAGGCCACTCCCACCTTCTCCCGGATAACTTCATTCTTAATCCTATCACTCCTAGTATGTCCACACATCCATCTCAACATCCTCATCTCCGCAACCTGCATTTTCTGAACATGAGAGTTCTTGACTGGCCAACACTCCGCTCCATACAACAAGGCCGGTCTAACTACCACTCTGTAGAACTTACCTTTAAGTCTAGGTGGAATTTTCTTATCACACAAGACTCCAGAGGCAAGCCTCCATTTCATCCACGCAACCCCAATGCGATGTGTGACATCATCATCGATGTCACCACTTCCTTGTATTACAGACCCAAGATACTTAAAACTTTCTTTCTTGGGGATGCTCTGTGTGGCAAGTCTCACTTCTACATCTGCCTCATCCAACGCATCACTGAATTTGCACCCCAAATATTCTGTTTTGGTCCTACTCAACCTGAACCCTTTGGACTCCAGCGTTTGTCTCCACACCTCCAACCTCGCATTAACTCTGTCCCGCGTCTCATCAATCAGTACTATGTCATCCGCAAATAACATACACCATGGGACCTCCTCTTGAATAGACCGCGTCAACTCATCCATCACCAAAGCAAATAGAAAAGGGCTAAGGACTGATCCTTGGTGCAACCCCATCTCAACTGGGAAATGCTCCGAGTCACCTCCAACCGTTCTAACCCGAGTCTTGGCTCCACCGTACATGTCCTTTATCGCCCTAATATAAATCATCGGGACACCTTTAGCCTCCAAGCACCTCCAGAGGACATTCCTCGGTACTTTGTCATAGGCCTTTTCAAGGTCAATGAACACCATATGTAGGTCTCTCTTCCTTTCTCTATATTTTTCTACCAGTCTTCGCATAAGGTGAATGGCTTCGGTCGTCGACCGTCCAGGCATGAATCCAAACTGGTTCTCAGAAATGGACACCCCTCTTCTCACCCTCATCTCCACTACTCTTTCCCAAATCTTCATAGTATGGCTTAGCAACTTGATACCCCTGTAGTTGTTACAGTTCTGGATATCGCCCTTGTTTTTATACAACGGAACCATTGTACTCCACCTCCATTCATCAGGCATCTTTGCTGTCTTAAAAATAACATTAAACAACCCAGTCAACCACTCTATACCTGCCTTGTCCGTGCTCTTCCAAAAATCCACCGGAATCTCATCGGGTCCGGTCGCTCTTCCCCTGCTCATCCTACTAATAGCACGTATAACCTCCTCGCTCCTAAAACACCTGCAGTACCCAAAGTCCCGAAGTCTTTCTGAGTGTGCCAAATCACCCAACACAATGTCTCCGCCCCCTTCTTCATTTAGAAGTTGGTGAAAGTATCTTCGCCATCTCTGCTTAATGGAGGTCTCATCCACCAATACTTTGCCTTCCTCATCCTTGATACACTTTACTTGGTCCAAGTCGCGCGCCTTCCTCTCTCTCGCTTTTGCGAGCCTATACAATTTCTTATCCCCACCTTTGTCCCCCAGCTCGACATACAAGCGCTCGAAAGCTGCCGTCTTAGCCTTCGTAACTGCTAACTTAGCTTCTGTCTTCGCTGTCTTATAGACTTTCTTAAGCGACCGCTTCTCTTCCTCGTCTATGCACTCCACCAACTTTGTGTATGCAGCCTTCTTCGCTTCCACTTTGCCTTGGACTTCCCCATTCCACCACCAATCTCCTTTACGACCTCCAAATTTACCCCTTGATACCCCTAACACCTTTGAAGCAACTTCCCTAATGCAACTAGCTGCTTTATTCCACATGGTGTCCGCATCCCCACTACCACTCCAAGCCCCCATCCCACTCAACTTCTCACCCATCTCCCGAGAAAGGTCAGGAGTCAAGCCACCCCATTTAATCCTCGGTCGATCATATACACTCTTCTTCCTCTTATCCCTCTTAATTTCCAGGTCCATCACCAACAACTTGTGTCGGGTAGTAACATTTTCACTTGGGATAACCTTGCAGTCCTTAACGAGGCCTCTATCACCCTTCCTAAGGAGTAGGTAGTCTATCTGGGTCTTAGCTATCGAGCTACGAAAGGTAACCATGTGGTTCTCCTTCTTCGGAAAGCATGAGTTAGCAATCACCAACTCAAAAGCCTTAGCAAAATCCAGAAGCGCAGTTCCACCCCCATTTCTCTCCCCAAAACCAAAGCCTCCATGAACATCATCAAAGCCATTAGAAATTGCCCCGATATGGCCATTAAAATCTCCACCAATGACAATTTTCTCGGTTATCGGTATACCTCTAACTACCTCATCCAAATCCTCATAAAAGAGCTTTTTGGCCTCCTCTCCCAATCCCACTTGAGGTGCGTAAGCACTATAACACTCAAAGTACATCCTCCAATGACTAGCTTAATCAACATCAACCTATCACTGATCCTCCCTAACCTCCACCACTTGCTCCCTCAAATCCCCGTCAACTAAAATACCCACTCCATTTCTATCCCTAGAGCCTCCTGAGTACCACAACTTAAACCCGTCAACATCCCGAGCCTTGGAACCTACCCATCTAGTCTCTTGGACACAAGCTATATTAATCTTTCTCTTGTTGAGAATTTTCACTAACTCTAAGGACTTCCCCGTTAGCGAACCTATGTTCCAAGATCCTACCCTCAATTTATGGGAACCCGTACCCCACCTACCACTATTCTCCCTCGTCCTCGGTCTCAACCGAAGACATGACTCAAAACTACCATCAGGTACCAAATCCACTTGAAAACTACTGAATCTAATGTAAAATCTACACAGGAATACACTTCAAACAGAAAAAATTTCAGCAACAGGTGTATACTCTAAAAGACCAGATAGCAACAACTAAACCAAAAGATCAAGTATAGTGTATTCTCTAAAAGACACGATAGCACAACTATATTATACACTTAAGCACTGATCGGAACTATAAAAGAAACAAGCAAGAACTGATCTGAAATATATGAGATGCAACCCTGATATGAGCTAAAATGCTAATCAGAACCAGCCACAAAAATTTAAACAATCCAAATAATCAGAAGTACTGCACAATGCACAATCAGGTGCTTTAAAAATCTACTCCTATGCTCTTCAAATTATTGAAAGTAGGGAATGATTACCTACCAAGCAAGACTAAATTACTTAACAAGAGGGTTTTAATGAAGAAAACAAGGTAGATAGAACCTGGTCGGTGGAGATGGAGGGCTTCGGTGGTCTTAGGGCTTTTTCCGGCCAGATCTGGTCGGTCTCACCTGTGAATGCCTTGCCTGCACCGGAGTTGGTTGTTCGCAGCAGCGAGCAGCTGAAGGTCCTGGAACAACGAAGAACAGAGAAAGAAGCTCGCCGGTCGAAGCTGGTCCTCGCGATGCTTCTGGCCGGCGCAGCCTTCGCTTACCGGCGCGATGAGCGTATCGGCGGCGGTGCCCGATTTACAACTGGTTTTCGCGGCTGCTCGCTGACCGTCGTTGGTCGGCGCTTCGCCGGAGGGATCGTTGAAGAAGAAGAGGAACGTTGGTGCAGTAGAACGTTGGAAGAGAGAGAGAGAGATAAAACAAGCTGTCTATGGTTTATCCCGAAGTAATACCTGTGTGATAAGCTAAACTTAAAAAATGTTAAATGAATAGAAATTTTCAAAAAGAGGGTAAAATTCACATGAGTACAAAATATATTTTTTGAAATATCAACGTTCATTATGTTAAATTAATAAGATTAAAGGCTAGAGGCAAATTGAATACAAAAACAAAATATTTACAAGTAATTGTTAACTTTGAATTTGAAAAACTATAACAATATAATTGTAAACTTTGGATCTTAATTACAAAATAAATAATTTACAAATTTTACAATCCCAAATTTGAAATAAAATATATTAACATTGAAAACTATAAACTAACTAAAAATATATCAACAAAGTAGATTATAAATAATATTTTTTATCTATAAATAAAATAAAATTTTATATATATATTATGTCGGTTTGGTTTAGATTCGGTTTGACTTTTTTTCTTTTAATACCAAACCAAACCAAGAGTGGTCGGTTTTTTTTCAACCGCCAAACCAACCAACCAAACCACAAATCAGTTTTTTTTCCGGTTTGATTTGGTTCGTCGGTTCGATTTGACTTGTACACCCTAGTTATAATATTTTTTTAAGTTCGACTTTCTTAAAATGAATGAAACACTCTAGGCAAAGCGCACATTGAAGGAATCGTGAAGTGCTATATAAGACTGACACAAGTTCACATGAATGTCTTTCATAGCTATTTTGCAAATTGCCTTAGGTAATATTTTGAAGTTGCTTTCATAGGTATTCCAATAGAGAACCAACCAATGATTCCATAAAAAAGATAATGAATGTCTTAGTCATATAGAGTGTGTTGCTTTCATAGTTGTTGGTTTTCTTATTCACAAAACAAGTGACAAAAAGTGAACATAGAGAAGCAATTCTTTGGGGCACTAAATTAACATTTTATCTTTTCTCTAGATGCTATGCTTACCATATTCCACTACAAGATGCTCTACCTTACTATCAACTATTAGCAAGAATAAAATCAAATGTTATCGAGTACACTCTTTTATTCCTGGCAACTACTTTTCTAAGTACATTCGATGGAGCAAGAGGAAGAACTCCTACGCAAACATAAAAGATTGGAATCGTAGGTCATATTCACTACTCTTCTAGTAGGATTAAACTAATTCATAGCTCTAAAAGAGATAGAAAAAGTTGTTTTTACACTGACGACGTGAATAGTTTTTATATTAAGAATATGCTTAATATACTATAGCATGTTGTCTTCCTTATTTTTCAATCACTATTTCTACTTTATTATGGACAGTTACTTGTAGTTATTTTATAAATGACTTGATTAGAGAATAAATTTTTTTATATTGTCGCGTTGCAACTTTTTGGTATAATAATTTGGTATCTAATACCCACTGGCCAAACTTATCTGATCTTACTCAACATACGGTCCATTGAAAAGCGAACAAAGGAATGTGTTCCCTATCAAGAATTTTTTCATTTTCATAATTCCCTTGCTCATTTGAATCTTTTATGAGAACAAATCCTAATGTCCATCTTCTTACCATCTTTAAACATGTTTTTTTTTGGGGGGGGGGGGGGGGGGGGGGGGGGGGTTGAGCATAATCAATTTCTACAACGACTACAAGTTAATTATAAGGGGACTAATTATAATAATAGCTAGCTCAGTTTCTACAACAATTTCAAGTTAATTATAAGGGGACTAGTTATAATAATAGCTATGTCTATGGTCAAATATATATTAACATTTAGTAGATTTCTTCATATATACATAGATTGAGAAAAGTTATCAAATTCACTTGAACTTGTAATTAGGCATCTAGATGATTGTTGTAAGCTCGTGTCGTAAGGTGTTGGGTTAAGTCCCAATCCGCCCCGGAGGAGGGGTGAGGGACACAGATAAAAGGAATATAAATTTACTTTGCATTGTAACAAATCAAAATCTACAACCTGAAAGCATGCATATCAATTCATCAATCATAGGTTAACGTACATCTCCACATCTATAGCCTTGTTATGATTTTACCCAAGTCAAAAGGTGCACCACTATATATAACACGTGCCAGTAGTCTTTGTAATAATAATGTATTACAAAAGTCATAGGTAGTTATCAATCCGACGACTCATTTTAATTTGGAATTGTATATTATCCCCCTCTGATATTTTTGCTGATAATTGGGATAATATACAATTTCAAATTAAATTTTTAAAGTTTTTAAAGAAATGAGCGCATTACGTCACATGTAAGCGGGTTAAAATGAATCAAGTCAATAAACATGTCTGTTGAATCACAACTCGTTCAATGTTTGTTTGTGATTAATTAGATGAGCTATATCGTTTGTTTGAGCTAAAATATGGGTCATAAATCTTTTTACTTTTCCTTAAATTTCTTTTATTCTAATAATAGAACTTTTTAAAAGTTAATCATGTCTAGCAAAAGGGCTTAAAGGTATAATAAGAAGGTAAGTATCAAAGTCTAGAAAATCCAACTTATATAAAAATCATTATTTTCAGCCTTTACTCCAAGCAAGTAAAAGTTGTTCGCACCTACTAAAGCTTGTTTCGGATAAATCTCTTGTATCGAAGCAAACAACTTCAATAATAAAATTGTCGCATGAATTGCATGGAGTTCTCTGATCTCGATTCAAGCTGAATCCTTTTTTTCTTTTTTCTTTTTTTTAATTTTGGCCTCACAAGCTAGCCTAACCTGTCCATGCATGGGCTTGGGCTTTAAGGCCTTGTCCTTTTGATGTTGTAGTAACATTTTTTTTAAGTTCGAGTTTCTTAAGGTTGACAAAACCTTCAAAAAAATGAATGTATATGACACTCTAGGCAAAGCGCACATAAAAAAAATAAGGAAACGTGAAGTGCTATATAAGACTGACACAAGTTCACATGAATGTCTTTCATAGGTATATTGTGAAGATTGCCTTAGGTTATATTTTGAAGTTGCTTTCATAGGTATTCCAATAGAGAACTAACCAATGATTCCATAACAAAATATAATGAATGTCTTAGTCATATAGAGTGTGTTAGCTTTCATAGTTGTTGCCTTTCTTATTTACAAAACAAGTGACAAAAAGTGAATATAGAGAAAAAATTCTTTTGGGCACTAAATTAACATATTCTTTTTTCTAGATGATATGCTTACCATATTCCACTACAAGATGCTCTACCTTACTATCAACTATTAGCAAGAACAAAATCAAATGTTATCGAGTACACTTTTTTATTCCTCGCAACTGCTTTTCTAAGTACATTCGATGGAACAAGAGGAAGAACTACTACACAAGCATAAAAGATTGGGATCGTAGGTCATCTTCACTACTCTTCTAGTTGGATTAAACTAACTCATAACTCTAAAAGGTAGAAAAAAAAAGTTTGTTTTTACATTGACGATGTAAATAATTTTAATATTAAGAATATGCTTAATATACTATAGCATGTTGTCTTGATTAGAGAATAAACCTTTATAATGGACAGTTACTTGTAGTTATTTTATAGATGACTTGATTAGAGAATAAACCTTTTTATATTATCGCGTTACAACTTTTTGGTATCTGATACCCACTGGCCAAGCTTATTTAATCTTACTCAAGATACGGTCCATTGAAAAATGAACAAAGGAGTGTGTTCCCTATCAAGAATTTTTTCATTTCCATATTACAATATGCTTAAGAAAGACCATAATTCCCTTGCTCATTTGAATCTTTTACGAGAACAAATCCTAATTTCCATCTTTAAACATGTTTTCGGGTTGTTGGGGGGGGGGGGGGGGGGGGCCAGAAACAGGT
>NW_006239579.1:15774-38257 GCF_000226075.1 Solanum tuberosum | reverse complement strand
GGGCTAGCATAATCAGTTTCTACAACGACTTCAAGTTAATTATAAGGGGACTAATTATAATAATAGCTATGTCTATGGTCAAATATTTATTAACATTTAGTAGATTTATTCATATATACAGAGATTGAGAATTGTTGTCAAATTCACATGAACTGGTAATTAGGGCATCTAGATGATTGTCGTCAGCTCGTGTCGTAAGGTGTTGGGTTAGGTCCCAATCCGCCCCGGAGGAGGGGTGAGGGACACAGATAAAAGGAATATAAATTTACTTTGCATTGTAACAAATCAAAATCTACAACCTGAAAGCATGCATATCACAAAACTAAGTTGCCACAATGGCTAAATTACAAAAAAAGGATTCATACTTGATCATGAAATATTCTTACAATCAGGAAAATCTCGAATCCTATCGCATAGTTCTTCAACCCAGAATTGATGTTTTCTCCACCAAAATACCATATGTACAGTAACAACGGAAGCCAATCGATAACAGAGTACAGAAAAAACTGTCGAGGATTGTGATCAACTTTGTTAAAGTTTCCGATAGTTTTCAGGTATTAGCCAATTGTGATGGCAACCTGGGATGATTATGTTCACCTTCGTATGTCACGATAAGCATTGAAGCATCTTCCAAGCATCTCTCGACATGTTTCCGGGCAGGGCAACCTCTCATGCTGCTACATTTATAGTATCCCCTGCATACGTCAAGGAAGGCGTTAAGTCTAAGCAAAAATGCATTAAACTTGTACAGAATCAAAGCAAGGATTGGTTGTTGTGATCAATAAAAGCGACTTGATAGAGCAACTATCACACCACAGATCCCGGAAGTAAAAGCAAAAACTCAATATAACAGCATATCAATATGTGCATACTATTGAGTATCAGTTGATTGAATGAAAAGAATCAACAAGTCAAGTATAATCATTGTTCTTTTTCGATTGACCAAAAAAAAAAGATCGTTTAGTTAATCATTATATTAATCGAGCTACTCACTTCACCACCCAAATATGAAGTATGTCTAAACGCCAAACGAGAAGGACGGGAGTCATGTGAAAGAGATAAGCTTTCATGTTAGACTGGAGCTCCTTATAACGTATCTTCTTAAGGATTGAGGTAGCTTTTGCAAACACCAGCAATACAGACGGATGCAGAATCGC
The DNA here is from genome assembly GCF_000226075.1 of Solanum tuberosum. Taxonomy (NCBI): domain Eukaryota; kingdom Viridiplantae; phylum Streptophyta; class Magnoliopsida; order Solanales; family Solanaceae; genus Solanum; species Solanum tuberosum. The sequence goes on along the minus strand of NW_006239579.1, from coordinate 37,100 downwards.
GATTTGAAGTTAATGGATTCCTAAAACAATCTCAAAGATAAGATATGATAATGACAAGGTTCACAGTCAAATATTTATAAATATTTCAGTGGATTTCTCAATAGGTATACAAGGTCTAGACAAAAGTTAATTGGTTCACAAGAACATGTACTTCATACTCTGCATCCGCCATCAACCACATACATTAAACATGACAATTAAACCTGGGGAATACACTTTTTCACTCTCCAACTCTTTGATCAAGATGCACATGGCAAGAATGAGATTAAAATTGATAATCATAAAGTTCCGATTCGCAAAACGTGGTAATTGAGATGCAGCTTACGGAAGAAGGTGTGAATAGTACCTAGGATGTGGAGAACCTTTGATCGGCTTTTGTCCATACTTTCTCCAAGAATACTCATCGGAAGGAATATCAGCTAGCTTGTTACTTACCGCAGGTATTTTGATTGATCTCTTTACTCTGTGTTTCCTATATGAAGACAATTCCAAAGTTATTAATCACCTATAAGACATTATATGATAAAAAAGAACAAATGTAAAAGCAAGATAAAATACAAACCTCTTCTTTGAACAGTGACATCTTCCACTGCTTCCACATTTCCCGCTTCCCTCGTCTCCCCTTCCGGAGCATTTTCTCTTGTGTTGGAACGAGCTCTGATCCGCAGAGTGTGAAGCCCCAATTAAATGAAAGCTATTACCATTAGCAACACTACCGTCCACACTCAATGAGGATATAAATGACCTAGTCGAAGACATGGTCGGAGTACATGTCGAGCTATCAAAATTAAGACTAACACCACTATTGCTCCGCCTGTACATCATCTCCGCGGGGTGTTTCAATTGCTGCTGCTGCTGAAGTAGAAACCGCCGTTGTTGTTGCTGCTGCTGTTGTTGCTGTTGTTCCTGTTGTTGCTGTTGAAGATAGTTATAGCTCGGGAAAGGCGTTTGTTGGCCAAAATTAAGGGGATTTCTACTATTTGAACTTAATTCCAGAGAAGGGCTTCCTAAAGTTAGATTACATTTCACATTAGCACCCATCTCTAGGACTCGGTTTTCAGGAGAGTCGATAGGAAGTAACCTAAGAGCTTTCGCATGATCATCGATTTTGCAATTCGGGTTTTCAACAAGGATGTTATGAGGTAAAGGGGTCTTGAATTTGTTGGATTTCCTCACTCTTGCATGACCTAAAGTTGAATTCAAAAGAGTGACAACTTTCTTGAACTTGTGTACAGCTTCTCCAGTTTCTCTAACTAAATTCGTATACGAAATCTGATCATGTGTCCTAGATGATAAAAGACTAATCACTCTATGACAATTCTCAACTGCAGCCTTGTTAACTTCTTCTATTTCCTCCATTTCACCTCTCTCAACCCCTAAAAAACACAAAAATTCCGCAAACTCAAACAAGTACTACTATTGCTACGACTCAGGCTCAAACAAGGTGGGATCAGCTATACGAACACTAAATGCGTCATTTAAGCTCAACCCAAACCACACAAAAGGAAGAAAAACAAAACACTACCCCTCAAAAAAACCGCCAACAAGAATTTGGTTCTTTTGCGAATCTATAAATTCATTTCAGCCAATTGAACATTCTTGAACTGTTTCTTTTCAAGAACCAAAAAGATTCTTACATAGATAGAAATAACCAAAAAAAGGGCAGAAAGAGTTGCCCCCAAAACACAAGAACAACTACACATCCTCTCAAAAACAAAAATATAACTCAAGATACACAACTTCAATCAACCTGAAAATTATGGAAAAAAAGAAAAACAATGAAAACAGAAGCAATAAACACCCATCTACAGTTTTAAAAAAAACACAAACAAAAAGGGGTTCTTGGAATGAAATTTCAAGAAACCAAACTCAACAAAGAAACCATGCTCAAACAACCAGCTTTTACATCAAGAATGAAAATTAACAGAAAATAAAACACACCCAAATGGAAAAATCAACATAAAAACAGCAGCAAATGCATTGAGCAAGACAAAAAAGCAATAAAGATTGGATCTTTACACTTCTAAGTATGAAATTAACAGAAAATAAAACATGCCCAAGATGGGAAAATCAGCTATAATAACACCAGCAAGATAAAAAAGCAATAAAGATTGGATCTTTACACTTATATGATGTGTTGTCAAACCCTAGATTCTTTCAATCTTCATAAGGGGGTTGGGGGTTGAGGTGGGGGTGGGTAGTTGATGAGGGGAAAAAAAAGGTTTTGGGGTGTGTGAAAGAGAAGACTTTTTAGCTCAGCTAAAGAAAAATCAAAAAATTACAAAGTCCAAAAGTATGCAAAGCTGCAATCTTTAATATTTATTCCAGTATTATGATTGTTTATTTTTAGAAAACAAATGGAATAAGATTAGAGAGAGAGAATCACACACAACAGTAGACTCATTAGTCAAGTATAGTACTAGCATTTGAGTACTTCAAGATTGAGGGAGAGGGAATCTCTCATTTTTTATTTTATTTTGACCATTTGATATTTTCTTATTGGATCATGACTTATGAGTGTATTAACGAGAACGATAGCGAATTTAGAATTTTCATTCAAGATCTTAAAAAATAAAAGTATAAACGTGTAAATAAATCAATAAAATACAATTCCAAGGAAATAGTAGTATATGATTTATAGGTACAAAAAGTTAGTTCGACGCAAGAGTTAATTTTAAAAGGAGATCTACCATTATCTACAACTTGCTTCTTGTTCATGAGGTCGGTCACAATTAATATATCTAACATAAATACAGAAAATTACCTTATATATAGTGTAATTTTTTTGCTGAGGGGATTGAACCCTTGTAACCCACGTGGATCCGCCCCTGAATGAGAAAATAACAAAAAAATGATCATTTATATTTGTGGATAAGTTCAAAATAGTTTATGTAAGTATTTTCTCAGTTTTAATTTGTTTGTCATAATTTGTTTTGATATAAAGTTTAAGAAAGCATAAAAATATCTGAATCTTGTGATTTTAAATACATTAAAATATGGTTGTTATCTTCTTGATGTTTATAATTAAAATTTAAAAAAATTCCATTATTTTCGTCAAGTATAAATTATTAAATATTTGATGGACCCTAAAAGTGTCAAACTTTTGATATACTTAAAAGGATTAAAATGCATTTAGTATATATTTAATTGATTGATTTGAATATATTCTCAAATATACTTTTGTCATTTAGTGGTGTATTAATTGTCAATTATTGTAATAATAAGACCTGAGAAAAACAAAGGACCAAACTAAAACTGATGTCTCTGTCATAGACTCACGATTTCAAAGTGGGTCCCAAAATAATTATTCCTTCTGTTTTCTTTAATTATATTATTTTTATTCCTTAGTTTCTTTGTTGGTCTTATTTTTTATAACAATAATATATTCGATGTAACCAACAAGGGTTGTGGTGGAGTGATAATTATGCCTCTGTCTTTAATCAAGAGGTATCGGATTTGAACCCTCTTGGATACGAAGTAGTTTACAAATAGATAACAGTATGCGTAAGATTTTATCACTAACTTAAAAGATAGAGAAGTTATTGCTCGTAGACCGTTGATTCAAGAAAAAATAATTTGATTATATTTTTTTCTTAACTTCAATTTAGTACTTTATTTATCTTAAAACTTGATTAAATTTAAATTTACAAAACTCTATTTCAAAGGTGTACTTTTAAATCTTAGAGGCTCAAATTTGAAACCTTAATTAAGAGTGACAAGATTCTGAACTAATCTCATACTATTCCTAATATGCATTGATCCTTGATATAATATATTGATATTATGCATATACATTATTTGTTTTCGTTAAATTCATTTTTTTAAATATTTGATATTTTAAGAAAACAAGAAATATATTGATTTTTAAAATTGTACCATAGTATTATTTATTAATTAAACGAGATAATTAACCAAACATAAAATAATAATTAAGACAAATACTCTTTTTTGATTAAATAAATTACTTTTTTTTAAAGAAATACATAAACATCTTAAACTATAATACCAAATATTCAATATAATCTTATAAGTGTTGTCTAACAAGGATAATGCATATTTAGACCTTGCTTTTATCCTCTGAAGATAAAGAGATTTATCTTTCTTTTCATTTTCAAATTCGAGATCATAGTATTATCTAGAAAGTTTTTACCTTCTTTTTCCTTGTAATTATAATATGAAATGTTTCGACGTAAATTTGATTTTAATTTAATTGCATAGCACTAATCTCGGATATTGCTTCCTTTTGATTCGATTTGAGAGTATAATAAAGCCAGAATTTACAGTAATAGTATAAAAAATGCTTTATTTCGTCTTGTCATTATTGTTGGAATAATTGAGAGCAAAAAAAGGTCACGTAATTAAAAAGAACACAACTTTTTCTTTTTGTGGCTTAAAGAGCATAGGGAAAAAAAAAGTACCTAGGGATCTGGCATATAAAGTTACAAGCAATCATAACACAAATTTTGAATTAATGTATAATCGAAGTCTCTGATTCGAGTTTTGGATATATAAAAGAGTTTCATTAGAGAGGCTTTTGTTTAAATAGGTTTTACAAGCATGAATTTGAATGATCTGAGACTTAAATATGAATATCAAATACAAATGAAAACAATAAAATAACTTCTTGAATAATGTTATGTTGTTACATTTGACTTCTTACTAATTTCGCCTTTTTTGACAAACTGTTTTGAGATGATTTACTTTGAGTCAAGGCCCGAGGGTCTATAAAAAAACAATCATTATATCTCTACAAGGTAAAGGTAAGGTCAGTGTACACTTCACCTTCCCCAAATCTCATTTATAAGATCCTCTATGGCGGCATGATACAAATCAGTTCGAGCATACCCCATGCAAATTGTCATGTAGAACATGTGTATCTACTTGTTCAACTTTTGACAAATTTAAGTCCACTTGTGTACGCCTAAGTTAGAGGGCATAGATATGTCGGCTAAAGTCAAGTTACATGACACGTTTATGCATTTGTAGTTTTATTCGACCAAGTCCAGGGAGGACTAGCAATAGTTTGGGTGCAACCATGCAAATTAAATAAACAGAGGGCACCACGTAGGACGAAATTGTAATGTAAGATGTCACATAGAACGTGTATGTCTAATTGTTCAACTTTATACAAGTTTAAGTATCTACTTGTGCACACTCAAAGTTAGAGGCCAAAAACATGAAATGAGGTCAAGTTAAAGAGCATATTTATAAATCATGCCCAAACGGAGCCAAGTTCAAGGTGAGCAATTCACGTATCACTTGAGTAGTAGTAGTACAAAACCTTAAGAAAAGACGATCTACTCGCTGAAAAAAGAAGGATCTGTTGAAGAGTTTATGAAGGGTGCAGTTGAACACACAAAAATTGCCCTAAAGTTTGTGTTTGTTACTAAAAACAGACATGAATATGAAAGCATAATCCTAATTCACAATCTACAATAGTACAGTGCAGTGTTTCAAACTTACAACAGATTAGAGAAACACCATTTCAACTTGAAAGCATCGTATCTCGCGAGTGCCATAAGTGCTAAGCTCTTCTCCTTTATGGTCTCGTTGCTAATTTGCTTCTGATTTGTAACAGTAGCAGCGCCAGCTGCTGTAAAATAACCTGCACGTCTAATCGCTCACCACATTTCCTAATACGAGACTTGCTAACTAAGCAGTTCCGGGCTGCTACTTCAACTTATGCACGGGGGTTGTACAGATTATCAAGTATGTGGAGGCAAAAAAGAACAGTTCAAGAAGACATAAGGCTTGGAACCTTGCGAGCATAAGCCAACACCATCACGAAATCGTTAGCTGATGAACCAACTATTGCTGGAACTCTTTCGGATGTGGTAGATTGAAGCCACATATCAACTAAACTATTCAGTTGTAGAGTGGGGACTATCAACTGTCCCATATATCTAATCTCAACCTACAAGAGAACAAAAACAGTTAGCACAACATAAATATCATCAAATTTAGTATGTTTTCGACACTGAGATTTACGACAAGAGAAAACACTCTCTCTCTCTCTCTCTCTCTTATTTCTAGGTAGGTACAAGGACAGCAGTCTCTTTACTTTTAAGCAAGACAACAAGTGATATCAGCCACACTTATCACCCATAGGCTATGTTATTCGGACTCTTCAAATCCTCCAAAAAGAGTGCCTTCTTGGATGAAGAGTCTAAGCACTCTTCAACTGTCAACAGGTGCATGTCGGATCCTCCAAAAGTAGTGCCTTTGTAAGGAAATGGATCTTGGGTCTAATTCAACCCCAAGAGCTATCATAGGGTGAGGATTGTCCAAGACCATATAAGCCGACCAATTACCCATCCCATATCTGATGTGGGACTCTTAATAGCCTTTTTGGATGACCCGACACGGGTGCGACAGTACTTTTGAAGAGTCCAAGAAACTCTGCCCCAACCAAGTGAAACTAAGGGTCTGAAAGAGTTCACGATCTGATCTATGGGGTGTTAACCCTCGGAGGACGGCTAAGAATGTCCATTAAAAGGAGCGGACCGATGGGGTCGTTTTTCAAGCACGAATAGAACGATCTAAAGGGGTTGTGCAACCTAGAGAGATGGCCATATCTTTTTGATGAATGTGGTATCGAGGTTCGGTTTATTTGGAAAAGAGGTCAATCTTAGGGGAGACCATTCGAATGGTTGAATTGATGACTTCGCTTCGATCTCTTCGACTGAACCTAAAGGAGACTTCGATCATTCAACTTTAGCTTCTGAAGGAGGAATCATGTCACTTGGAATTTAGGAAAGTGAATCCTCTCTTTCAGATCCTGGCCTTGGTAGAACTTGTCTTTGATTGGGATTTCGATTGAAAAGATGTTAGGCAGTCCATAGGTACCTTCTGGACAAGTCTGATTGATAACGTAGATATGGAAGAGACAGAGCATAGGTAATGCATAAAAAGAGAGTAGTTCATGGAGATGCTAAAAATACGAAAAGCTGGAAATCGCCTACTCGTCTTGGCATTCACTTAAGTCAAAATGACAGTAACTTAGAGCCAGGCTCCTGTTTACAACTTTGTCCTCATCAATTCCTAAAAAGAGAACACTTTAAAAGGAAAAGAAAAAAACGAAGATAACAGGAAAACTAAGTATTTAGCTTCCAAATTCCCACTTCACAACAAGCAATACCTATTGGCCATTTCCCCATCCTTATATTATGTGAAGTTATAACTGTTCATTTAAAACAAAGTTCTGTCACCAATGCACAAAAATGTCGCGCTAGTTCATTCTGAAGTTGGGGGGGGGGGGGGGGGGGGGGGTGCAATACTGATACAGTTTCTGGCCCCCTTTTCATTACCCCTTAAATTTTCATGCTCGACCAGTTTTCTTGAAAACCAAGTTCTAAAACTGACAGGACCAACATTACACCCAACAGAACAATGAATTACAGGAAATCATGCCCTTACATAATATTTTGTAACCTTGAAACCAGAATAGGTAGGATTGTAAACAAATGTGATAACATTTATTGATTGCTAAACTGCCAAAATACAAAAAGATAATTACCTCATCTTCGCTAGAAAGATTCAACTTCTTCATCAAGTACTTTTGGATGAACAAAACTGGAATATTGCCATCCCTGCAGTAGAATGTAAAATATATGAATACAATTATACAATCATGAGCTATACCTTTCAGTGAAAAGCAAAAAAGGTGCATCGATGCTTCGTCAAATTCTCAAGCTAAAGGCAACTTAAATCAAATGCTAAATTTGTCCTCACAGCACACTTTATGCAATCAGGTTGTTTTTTTTGTTTAGAATTAATCTAAATGTACTCAGACTTAAAGCATAACCAACTATGAAGGTCAGCTCAAGTGATCTTGAAAAGAAACAAAGTAGTCACCATAATCTGTCACTTCTATTCTTCCTTTTTATTTGTATTCATAGACATGCTATACCCAAACACAAACTATCACACAATCGCGGAAATGGAGAGGAAGAAATCATAATTATCATTATCTGTCAATTCTAGTTTTCCTTTTTACTTGTATTAGGAGAAATTGGATATGACATCCACATAGCTATGCAAACAGAAACTATCACCAAATTGTGAAATTGGAGAAGAAGAAATTCAGCATCCCTCTTCCAACTTCTCACTCCAAGAAGGGCATAGAATATTAATCCCTCCGTCCCAATTTATGTGACATTCTTCCCTTTTTAGACAGTTCTAAAAAGAATGGCACATTTCTATATTAGTAACAATTGAATTTAAAACTTCCCATTTTATTCTTTAATTAGATGATTTATTGCCACCGAAATACCTATAGTTTGTTTAAGACCACAAATTTCAAAGGTTCTCATTCTTAAACACCGTACCTAGTCAAACACCATCACATAAATTGGGACAGAGGGAGTACCACGTTTCAAGTGTCAAACTTCCAATCGACATTCTTTGTGCAAACTAAATGACTTATCAGAGCATAATACAGAACCTAGACAGAACAGCAGGATAAATTAATTGTTTCACTACGAAATCAAATGATATCACAAAAAAAACATACTTTATTCTCAAGTAACCTGCAGAAATCTGGGGCAAAGGTGCACTTCCGTCCCTGAAACAGTTAATTGCAGAGTTAGTGATAAAAACAATTAATAGTTCAATCTTTACGCTATATACATCATAAACAGAAAAGTTCTGTAAAATAAAAGCAGATTCTTACTGGTCTTCAGAGGCCACTAATGAGAACCAAATTGGATTAGTCCTCCTTTCACATTTGACACTGATTGAATCCAGCACAGCTTGTGGTGATATACTAAATTCTCCAAAAGTTGATGCCTTTTTTCGGCGAATTCTTCGCAACTTTTTAGTTTTTTCTGATTCTGCAGGAACAGGAACACAGCTGTATTTGTCACCTTGGACCTTCAATTTCTGTCCATGTTCTTTGTCATGGCAATGCAAACTTTCTGTTTTACAAACAGAACCCTGTGAAGTAAACCTTGAACATTTGTTCTTGTTTGCTACTTCCACCAAACAATCCAAAGGTTTCCACAAATCAACTTTGCCTTCTTGTTGTTCAGTGCCATTGTCAGTTCCTTTGTCCGATGTGGGATGGCTAGAAGGCTCGGCATTGGAATAATTCTGAAAAAATCACATGACTTCAACCGATATAGTAATATTCACAGTTAAATCGAGATACCATTGACCAAAGAAAAACTTATTAGGAAAAATAGATAGAACATTTCAGATGCCGAAAGTCGAGAATTAATAATATTTCACAATGTTCTAGATTCACTCTGTGTGAATACGTTGATGGTATAGAGTGTACTTCCTAATTCTGAGATGGTTAGGAATCTCAGTATATAGATATATTTTATTATCTAAAATAGCTTTTTTTTTAATTCATGTACTCTGAACTTTAACTTATTAAGTAGAGTTAAGTCCTGTATAAGGAGCTCTCCTTTGAAAATTCAACTTTTTGGTTACTGTTCTAAAAGGCCTTCTACTTTTCTCTTTTTTCTATGCTATCAGAGTTTGATTATTAAATTTGTGGCCATTATTCTGGAAAAGCCTTCTTCCCTTCTCTTCTTGGAATTAGAGTTTGGGTAATAATTCCCTCCTTCAAAACTTGAATTTCGGTTATTATTCCATCAACTTATTCCGTTACTTCTTAGCCGTCAATTCAAGCTACACGGATGATGTCCTGGTGATTTGCAACACCGTTCCTCAATCCGGTAGTTGAGAACAGATTACTTCTGGTATGTGATGCGAGAAGCACTTCGTTTTGCTGTTTCAGTTATCATAGAGTTTTGAGGAAGGAAGGATTCTAGCACCACTTCTCTTTTTGGTGACTGTGCACTATTTCAATGACAATATTTGGACAACATTATACAGCTGGTTGTTCCTTCAACAATAACTTGTCTGTCACACACCAATTGACTTCACAGTTTCAGTTGAAAACTCAAGTTGCTCACTACCTTGAGTTTGAGGTGGGATTTTAAAAGTCAAGAGAACTAATACCGTTATACATTAAAATATTCTCAATGCATTCTATGTAGCTAAGTTAATAATATAGGATATTCTTGCTAATTCTGTCTTCATTGAGAATCACGATATTTAGGTCATTTTCCAAATTTCATGTTCTATAAAATTACATATATAAGGTCCAAAGGACATGACTTTACCTGCCTTTTACTCTGAGAAGACTTTGTGAAAGTGTCTGGTGAGCTAGAGCTATCTGGTTCTTCTCCAGAATCTTCCTCATTCTTGATAGCTTTCTCAGTGGAAAAGGTAGAGCCGCGTAATGCTTTTCTTGCCACTGATTTTGATCTTCTACCTGTCATTCCAGTATGTGTAGATACTCTGGGAGTGCTGACGCCCAATGATGAAAGTGATCTCTCTTTCCTTCTAACTGGCAATGTAACTGAAGGCACAATTTCAGGCGCCTTCACTTTTCGCCTCTTATAAGGGAATATCTTTGCTCTTACATCTTCTAGCTTATGATCGGGCCTGAAAAATCAAATTTAAAAAGGAACAGGAAACAACAAACATTGTCAGTAAATCTCCTCACATTTATGGAATGATAGAAGAAAAATAATAGGCATATATTAATAGATACAGACAAAGTAGCAAAGTTAATGCTAGAAAATGAAATTATTATGTTGAACTAGCTTAGTTAAATGGTGAAAGCGATCCATTAATACTTGCTAAAGGCTAGATGTTTAAAGAACCTTTTTTGTTGGTGTAAACTTGAACATGTAAATAGACTTGATAAATTCAAGGATTTTGTTAGCCCCTTGAATTATATCTACTAATCACAGGAACCATGTACAAGAGCTAATATTTGCACAGCTGTTCTAGTCATCAACAAACTTTGGATGCAAATTAACGAAATTATCACTCTACTTAATAATAAAAAAAGAAAAAGAACAAAGTTACTAAGCTTAGAAGAAATATTTGGCTTGAAGTTCCAGGTGGCGGGACAAAAAGAAGAAGAAAAAATGTAAAACTAGAATATTTTAGACAACTGTAGAATTGAGTACTCAAGCACAGATACACATGTCAAAAATTAAAAGAAAAAGAACAACGAGTTAAAAGAAAAATATGACCTCAATTTCTCTAATGGCACACAGCCTAAGTCGATATTGCATACTGGACAGCATTCCAAATCTTCATCCGAGAGCTTCTTATAGATGCATTTCCTGCAAACTTGGTGGAGTTCCCAAAGAAAGTTGTCAAAACAATGTGTTCATGTAAAATACCAGTTTTAACATAGCACAAACCAGAAAGCAAATTTCTCCCTTTTAATATGAATGTAACGAACAATCAGCGCATTCATTCAACAAGATGTCTCAAACAATTTATACTGGTTACGGAAATCACAGGATGTAGCTTCTCAGGGGATGATAAAGAAATTAACCTTAGAAATGATTGCAAAATATAACAGAAGCATTTTTTAAGGATCCCCAATTTGCTTATGTGCCTAACGACCGAAATGGATCGAGAAGCATATATTGTCACCTATGCTTGAGACCAATTTGTCACTGAGATCACAATACTGGACTCAACGAAATATAATAGGGATATAGGATACAAATAGATATTTCCATTTACGGAAGTGTGTGGAAGCTTCAATTTCTACAATCTACATATTAATAATCAAGGGTTCTCAGTACAAAATATTAATCTCGCAGTGCACGTTGCATTACAAAGAGAATTCCGCATACATCAACCAACTGATTTAAGCTACATACACTGATAGTGCAAAGATTTCTTTTTTACACTATGAAACTTTCCTTTCCTTTGGTAACCAACTCACCCATACTATAGTTAATCATTTAGGATTTAACTTATATACCGACTCTATAAAAGATATTTACACAAGTAGTGACAGTTACAAGGCATTTACCATCTTTTGCAGGTTATCAATTTGCTTACCATATATTACCTCCAATTGTCTTTTAAATGACCTGATAATGCAAGTATTGCATACACTATAAAATCTAAACTCAATACCTATTAAATAACCCCTATTATAAACCAAAAAAAAAAATCTTTACACTAGCTGTATATGAAAAGAGATTGATCATATAGGTGGCAAGTCCCAATTATTTCATAATGGAAAATATATTGACCTTAGTTCTAATTATCCTCAAATCATTAAAATACAGAGCAGGTACAGAGTTGTAGCTAGTTCGTATACAACAAAAGAGTAGTGGAATCCTCTAACTTCTTGAGCACATAAGAAACACTCAGATGTATAGGAAGCTATATATACACAGTTCTACCAAGCTAATCTGTTGAAATTATAATAAATTAATTCATTTGTTAGTTAGTTAGACAGTTAGTATTTCTGTTAATTGGTTCATTCAAGTAGTTAGTTGTATGTGTATAAATAGTGACTTTCAGCTCAATGATAATCAGTTTGCAATTTCACAATTCAGTTTCCTCTTTTCCTCCATTCTCGTCCAGATTCATTTGCAAGCTCAGAGTCTCCTGCCATGGAGTTCTCAGTCATTTGAGTCATAATTTCTACATGGTATCAGAGCGAGGGGTCTTCATTCCGCACTGATTCACCTCGCAATTCGTTAATTCAATTTCGACAATCTCGAATCGCACTTCGCGATTTCGTATTCCGAGATCTCACTCGCAATTCGCGATTTCACATTTCTGTAATCTCATTCTCCTTCTCCCTTTTTCATTCATCAATGGCGCCTACTGAGGAAGATCAATTGCCTGCTCAATTGCCTGCTGTAGTTCAGGATTCAAGCAATGCTATGTACATGCACCCATCAGAAAGTGTTGGATCTTCAATTACTCCGGTTGTTTTCGATGGAACTGGGTATCGATCATGGAGACGTGGTATTCTTCGAGCTCTTTCTGTGAAGTACAAAACAGGCTTCATCAATGGTAAAATTCCAAAGCCAGACTTCACCTCACCTGTGTTTGCCCAATGGGAAAGATGCGACGACATGGTAACCTCTTGGCTTTTGAACTTTCCGTCCAAGGACATAGCTGATAGCCTGCAATACGTGAACAATACTAAGGAATTGTGGGATGAACTGGAGGATAGGTATGATCAGGCCAATGGTGCTAAGCTGTATCAAATCCAACAAGAAATCAGTAATCTCACCCAGGGAAACCTTGATGTCACAGGGTACTACACCCACATCAAAAGGTTGTGGGAAGAACTCAACACATTGGATGTGACCACATGTTTGTGTACATGTGGAGGGAAGACTAAACTACACAAGCAGAGCAGGATCGACGCCTTATTCAATTTTTAATGGGCTTAAACGAAGTTTACACTTGTTAGGGGTAGCATTCTAATGATGAATCCCTTTCCCACCATGCCTCAAGCATTTTCCATCTTAGTTCAGGAGGAAACACAGCGTGAAGTCAAGCCTCCTCATCGTGTTCACCTGGACTCCACCTCATTGGCTGTGACAACAGGAAGTAGCTCCAACCTCAGGCACTCAAATGCTCCACCGAGAGGAGGGAATAAGAATGTGTACAGGTCCAATGTCACTAACAACTCATCATCTGGATACTTCACAGGATCATCTAGTCATTCAGGATCATCTAACCCTTCGAATCACAACAAAGCACACTTATTTTGTGTTATTGTAAGAAGTCAGGCCATACTGAAGAGAAATGCTATAGGCTGCATGGCTTTCCCCACGACTTTAAATTTACCGAAGGTAGACGTGCATGAGGAACAGCAGCAAATGTACTTGGAAATACTGGAGGGTTGCTGGATGAAAATTGTGAGAATGGACATTTGAAAGGACCAAATCACACTTTAACTCATAGTCTCACACAAGATCAGTATAATCAGTTACTCAATCTGCTGGGGAGCATTCATATTCATGGAGCAGGAACAAGTGATGGTCACAAGGAATCTGCAAATGACCTCAACAATGCACATGGAGCTGTGAACCTTGCAGGTATCCTAGCTTGTCATTTTTCTATTACTAAGATTGGTAATTTGTCATGTAGATGTGTTGATCTAAAAAGGGATAAGGTAAGGGTCTGATCTTAGTGAGTAAGGTCTTATTATATGTCATGTAGATGTGTTGATTTTTCTGCTGATTCATGGATAATAGATTCAGGAGCCACCAATCATATGACATATAATAAGACCTTACTCACTAAGATCAGACCCTTACCTTATCCCTTTTTAGTTACTTTGCCAAATGGATATAAAGTCAAGGTGACAAAAATTGGTGATGCCTACTTGAGTCCAACATTAACCTTGCATAAAGTATTGATTGTGCCTAGTTTCAAGTTCAACTTAATCTCTGTCCATTGTTTAACTTCTCAACTCAAAGGAATTGTTAGTTTCAGTAGTTCCTCATGTCTTATGCAGGGCCCTTCACTGAAGAGCCCTCTGGAGATTGGTAGGGAAAGAAATGGCTTATACTTCACATGTCCAAGATGTCTTACTTGCAGCACCAACACTCCATCTAGTCCTGTTTTTTCATTTCCATTTTGTTCTGATTCTGTTTTACCTTCTGTATTGAGTAACTCATCTTGTATTCCATCTGTAAGATCCATTCATGATGTTGATAAAAGGGTTGGTTGTAGTCATCTGAATTCTGTCAATAGTTCATGTTTTACTAATTCTCTTATACCATGCACATCTCATAGGAGTGTGGATCACTTATGGCATACCAGGTTAGGTCATGTACCCTTTGGAAAGATGAAAGGAATTTCCACAATACATTTTTCTTTTGCCCCAAAGCAACTTTTTATATGGACTGTCTGCCCTATGGCAAGACATGCAAGACTTCATTTTCCTTCCAAAATCACATCACAATCCACAAAAATATTTGACCTACTTCACATTGACTTGTGGGGACCATACCATACTCCCAACACATGAAAGTCAGAGATATTTCCTCGCCATGGTTGATGATTTCAGAAGGTCAAAATGGACTCAATTACTTAGCTGCAAAAGCAATGCCCTTCATACCATTAAAGCATTGATATGCTTGATAGAGACTCAGTTTAATACAATAGTCAAAGCCATTAGGACTGACAATGTACTGGAATTCATTAATAAAGAAACATCATATTTCCTCTAAGATAAGGGGATCATTTATCAAAGAACATTCCCCTATACAGCCCAACAAAATGGCATAGTGGAAAGGAAACATAAGTATTTGCTTGAGACTGCCAGGGCTCTGTTGTACCATTCAAAACTTCCAATGCAATACTGGAAGGAATGCATTTTAACTGCAACTTATCTTATCAACAGGCTCCTTTCCACAACCTTGAAAAACAGAACACCTTTTGAAATACTATATCACAAACAACCAACTTACTCACACCTTAGGTCCTTTGGATGTGTATGTTTTACAACCACTGTAAAGGGACACAAGGACAAGTTTGAACCAAGATCCACACCTCATGTCTTTGTTGGATATCCCTTCAATACAAAGGGTTATAAGGTCCTAAACTTGGAGACCAAAAGGATACATATTTCCAGAGATGTTGTGTTTTTTGAGAATGTTTTTCCTTTTGCTACTGATTCTAGTTTCACTTCTGCATTGAAAAAGCTAACTAATTTGTTATGGTCCCCGGTTATGGATCTAGTTATGGGACGCTGCAAGATAAATTCTGAAGTTTTCTTTTTTCTACCTATGGTGCTGGTTCGTTAAGAGAGAACCTGCAATCTCTTGAGTTTGAAGTACTCAAAGACTTGAATAATTTTCTCCTTCCTTTTTTTCATACACCAGATAGTTTAAATACAATTCTTATAAAATAACTACCCCTAGAAACTAGGACATGACTTCCTAACTTAACTGAAATGAAAGACTGCACTATTACAGGAAAATAACTGCCACTAAAGAGAAATTACTGCAGTAACTATTGGATAACTATGGAGTGATAACATAGTTCCTCATGTCTTATGAAGGGCCCTTCACTGAAGAGCCCTCTGGAGATTGGTAGGGCAAGAAATGGCTTATACTTCACATGTCCAAGATGTCTTACTTGCAGCACCAACACTTCATCTAGTCCTGTTTTTTCATTTCAAGTTTGTTCTGATTCTGTTTTACCTTCTGTATTGAGTAACAAAACTAACTCCTCTTGTATCCTCTTGTATCCCATCTGTAAGATCCATTCATGATGTTAATAAAAGAGTTGGTTGTAATCATTTGAATTATGTCAATAGTTCATGTTTTGCTAATTCTCCTATATCATGCACATCTCATGGGAGTGTGGATCACTTATGGCATACCAGGTTAGGTCATGTACCCTTTGGAAAGATGAAAGGAATTTCCACAATACCTTTTTCTTTTGCCCCAAAGCAACCTTTTACCTGCACTGTCTGCCCTATGGCAAGACAGGCAAGACTTCTTTTTCCTTCCAAAACAACATCACAATCCACCAAAACATTTGACCTACTTCACATTGATTTGTGGGGACCATACCATACTCCAACACATGAAAGTCAAAGATATTTCCTCACCATGGTTGATGATTTCAGTAGGTCAACATGGACTCAATTACTTAGCTGCAAAAGCAACGCCCTTCATACCATTAAATCCTTGATATGCTTGATAGAGACTCAGTTTAATACAATAGTCAAAGCCATCAAGACTGACAATGGACTGGAATTCATTAATAAAGAAACATCAGATTTCCTCCAAGAACCTGCACCTATACACCCCAGCAAAATGGCATAGTGGAAAGGAAACACAAGTATTTGCTTGAGACTGCCAGGGCTCTGTTGTACCATTCAAAACTTCCAATGCAATACTGGGGGGAATGTATTTTAACTGCAACTTATCTGATCAACAGGCTCCCTTCCACAGCTTTGAAAAACAAAACACCCTTTGAAATACTATATCACAAACAGCCAACTTACTCACACCTTAGGGCCTTTGGATGTCTATGTTTTACAACCACTGTAAAGGGACACAAGGACAAGTTTGAACCAAGATCCACACCTCATGTCTTTGTTGGATATCCTTTCAATATAAAGGGTTATAAGGTCCTAAACTTGGAGACCAAAAGGATACATATTTCCAGAGTTGTTGTGTTTTATGAGAATGTTTTTCCTTTTGCTACTATTTTTCCTGATTCTAGTTTCACTTCTGCACTGCAAAAGCTAACTAATTCTGAAATGTTGAACTCTTCAATCAATACTTTTGATGCTTACATGATGGACAATAATATTGCCAAAGAAGTCACCTGTCTTAATGATCCTGTCACCCCAGGGTCTATGATGGATACAGATACTACCAACCATGGTGCACAAACCTAACCAATCACAGCCACACCTAACCACAATGCTTCTATTCCAATTGTGACCAACAATGAACCAGCACTTAGAAGATCAACTAGAACTCACATTATTCCAAGTTATCTTAGAGAATACACCTACACATTACCATCCTCACATAGCTCTTCAAATTCAAATCATGTTTCTCCCAGTACTGACATCCAACATGTTTCCTTAACCTCTTTTTGCTTCAATAGTCAGCAGTTAATGAAACATATTTATCATGATATAGGGCCATCTTCTTATGAAGAGGCATCCTTGGATCCAGCATCGCAAGCAACCATGACCTTGGAATTTGAGGCCTTGTCTGCTAACAATACTTGGGATCTAGTATTTTTGCCTGTAGGGAAGAAAGCAATAGGTTGCAGGTGGGTATATAAAATCAAACATAAGGCTGATGGATCAGTGGAAAGGTTCAAAGCTAGGCTTGTTGTCAAGGGCTATACACAACAGGCTAGGACTGATTATAATGAAACCTTCTCACCTGTGGTGAAGATGACCACTGTGAGAACATTGATTGGACTGGCTGTTAAGAAAGGATGGAACCTATATCAACTAGATGTCAATAATTCTTTCCTTCATGGTGATCTTCATGAGGAGGTATACATGACACTCCCACAGGGGTTGCTTGTTGATGATAACAGAATGGTATGCAAGTTAAGGAAGTCCCTGTATGGACTGAAGCAGGCAAGCAGACAGTGGTATGAAAAACTGGCTGCAACTCTTTACTCAAGAGGGTACTCACACTCCAATAGTGATTACTCCCTCTTTCATAGAAAGGTAGGCATGTCTACAGTTTTTGTAGCAGTATATGTGGATGATATAATCTTGACAGGAACAGATTCAGCAGAGATGGAGTCTTTGAAAGCACATTTGCATGTTCAGTTTAAGATTAAAGACTTGGGAAGGCTTCATTATTTCCTAGGCCTAGAAATTTTGTACAAAGATAATGGTGTATTGATTTCTCAGAAAAAGTTTGCTACAGATTTGATTAAAGAATTTGATTGTTTGGACTGTGGTACAGCAACATCACCACTTGATCCATCTGTGAAACTAAGCTCTAATGAAGGATCCCTTCTATCTGATCCAACTTAGTACAGAAAACTTGTGGGAAAGTTAAATTTTCTCACAAATACAAGGCCGGACATTACATACAATGTTCAACACCTTAGCCAATTCTTACAGGCACCACGAGAACCACATCTCAAGGCAGCATTTCATGTATTGAGATATCTGAAAAATGATTTAGCCCAAGGCATTTTTATGACCAAACACACAGATTGCAATGTTACTGCCTATTGTGACTCAGACTGGGCAGCATGTTCTGATTCTAGAAAGTCAGTGAGTGGCTACATAGTGTTCTTGAGAGACAGTCCTATTGGCTGGAAATCAAAGAAGCAGACAACAGTGTCCCTGTCTTCAGCAGAGGCTGAGTATAGAGCAGTAAGGAAAGTGGTTGGAGAATTAGTTTGGCTAGAAAGATTGTTAGAAGAACTGATTGAGCCTTGCAACCTACCTATATCAGTTTTTTGTGACAGCCAAGCAGCAATTCATATTGCAAAGAATCTTGTGTTCCATGAGCGTACCAAACACATCGAAGTTGACTGCCATTTTGTTCGAGCTAAGCTACAGGAAGGTCTAATTGTTCTTCCTCATGTTCCTACTACAGAGCAATTGGCAGATATCTTGACCAATGCTTTGAGTGGACCTAATCACTCTTAATATTTTACGCAAGTTGTCGGTGACTACCTCCCCATCAACTTGAGGGGGGGTGTTGAAATTATAATAAGTTAATTCATTTGTTAGTTAGTTAGACAGTTAGTATTTCTGTTAATTGGTTCATTCAAGTAGTTAGTTGTATGTGTATAAATAGTGACTTTCAGCTCAATGATAATCAGTTTGCAATTTCACAATTCAGTTTCCTCTTTTCCTCCATTCTCATCCAGATTCATTTGCAAGCTCAGAGTCTCCTGCCATGGAGTTCTCAGTCGTTTGAGTCATAATTTCTACATAATCCATGCAAATGGAGCAAACCCAAATAGAGAAATAACTCCAATAGTAACAAAAAGAACTCCAAAGCATTGAAAAATACAACCAACGAATCTAGGCATAATACATAAACAGCTAGCATCTTTTGTACAATTTAAACAAGTAAACACACCCGTTCTACATGGCATAATACAAATCAGTTCACGTGTATTTTACCCTAATTTCCTAGCATGTTTCTACTCGTTCAACTTTATATAAATTTAAAGGGCATAGTAAGCTGAAGCCAAGTTAAAGGACACGTTTATATATTATCACATGTATGAATACATAGCTAATCGATGCAAACCCAAATCGAAATAACTCCAAAGAATTGAAAATTTCAAATGGCAGATTAATTAAGCAACTAATATAATTAAACAGAACAGAATTAGTCAACTTACATGTATGAAGACATTCAGAAATAGTAGTAGCATCTCTGAATAGTTTGTGACAAAGAGGGCAACTCATGCATGCCACAATCGACTCTCTCTTCACCAATTGATTCTTCATATTTTCTTCTCAATCAAAAACTAAATTCTGCCTTAACGTTGCATGCTACAAAAGAAATTCACCACATTCGGGTCTCTAAAAATCACCTACATTTCTGAATTCGACCCGGAAACACAAGTAAACAACCCGGAATTATCCAAAACGGGTCGTATAAATTTGAAATTGAGCAAATGGGTCGGGTTGATTTGGGGAAAGGGAAAGTGGGTCGGCGATGAATTTAGTAGGGTGGGGGTGGGATGATCTCTTCTTCTTCTTCTTTTCTCTGTGTGTATAAATCGGCAGTTTTGTGTATTGGGTTTGAGACTCAGAAATACAGAGCCGAAGTCAAAGCAGTAGTTTCTGGTTTGGTTTCCCACGTGTTAAGTTTACTTCATAGCCGATATCTATCAGGTTTGCGAGTTTCCTATTTAAGCTAGTAAACGCTAGACGACACATATTAAAAAAATAATTTATTTAAATTAAAAATATTTTAATAGAAATATTTTATCATATATTCAAGAGACAAGTATCAAAAACACATCTAAACTTGATGCAAATTATTAATTTCATCTCCGAACTATTGACAGCCTTAAAAACACCTCCTTACTTGACTAATTGAAGCTAAATACACCCCTGATCTTGCAACATTAGTGAAATACACCCCTAAATTCTCCTCAAGTTTAGAGATGTATTCAATACTTTTCTCGATTTTTATTAAAAACTCCATGCTCCTATAAGAGTTTGAGACCATTTGTTATGTCATGTTGCATATTGGGAGTGTATCTAAGTTTAGTTAGTCAAGTAGAGGAGTGTTTTTAAGGCTGTCAATAATTCAAGGATGAAACTAATAATTTACGCCAAGTTTAAGGGTGGTTTTGATACTTCACTCTATATTCAAATGTTTGCCTCCCTCTTTTTCTCTACCATGAAAACTAGGGGTGTACATGGTTGGGTTGGTTCGGATTTTTCAAATATCAAACAAAATCATTTGTGTCGAATTTTTAAATCTATAAACCAAACCAATAAAATTCGGGTTTTTCAACTTCGGATTTTTCCGGTAAAGTATTCATACAAACATATAATTTACTTGTACTATAAATATTTCTTTAGTCTTACCAAAATACAACTATTTAAGATGTTTCTTAAGAAAATAACACAAAATATTATGAGTAATGATACTAAAATATCCAACAAAAAAATAATAATAATGAAATCGCGTAAAACAAATATTGCAAATTAACAAGTCATAATGAAAATGATCATAATTTAAAAGTATTAAATCATGCTAAAAATAAGTTTAATTAAGTAATTAGTTACATGACTAAATATTAAAGGAAATTAAAATTAGATTATGTATTTGAATAAACCAATGTAAAACCCTAGCAAAGAACAAATATTCAATATTATTGTCATTCTTAGTGTTGAATTGATTTTCTTTTTGCATTAATATTAATTTGATTTTGATTTAAGCTTTATTATAATTACCAACATATGTGGACTATAATCTTTATTGAACCATTCAGAATTCTATGATTCAAACTTGAAATAATATATTAAAAAGATAAAAACT